>NW_008677397.1:23609-50077 GCF_000695815.1 Acanthisitta chloris
GTTTCTGTTCCTCAGGGCCTGAAGAAGCTCCAGTCAACTGACTGCTGCAACATTCCCAGAAATGGAAAAGTGCTGTTAACCTTAATGACTATGTCTGGTTTATAAATACTCAAACCAGACATAGATTAGATGAACTTTGAAAACTTTCATATATATATTTTAAGGGATTTTTGCTTGCTAAGCTACTTTTTTTCCTTTCTAAACTCCCAGAGTCCCAGTAAAGCCAGTCAATACACCATTACAATCGTTTGGGGACCAGTAAAGCTTTGAAAAATAGCATTTGCACTGTGGATTTAAAGAAACCACTTGAACCACAATAAGCCCTGAAGACAACTCTGAAACATATTTTGATTCCTCAGTAATTTCTAAAGGATCATTAAAAGAAATGAAAACTCTGTGCCCTGGACAGACAGAGGCTGATAAAGCACTGCGAGGGGGAAAAAAAATCGTCAATACTTGGGAAAGGCTGTAAAGAGTGTGCCCAGAGCACTGGCTCGCTGAGCAGGACGCAGCAGAGCTCTCACGTTTCCATGACACTCTCAGTCCCCAGATGCCCTCCCGGCCGAGGGTGAGCTGGGCAAACTCTTGCCCTGCTCCTCGCGGGTGCTGCAGGTCCCTGCCGAGGGACCCACAGCACTGCTGTGGTCACGAATGGGGTGCCGCACTCCAAAACACAAGAAACTGCTTATGGTGGGGTTTTTCTGGTTGAAATGGGTGTTTGGTTCCCAAACACCCCAGTCCCTCCTCTCTCCTTTCTTCCACCAACCATCCACTTAACTGTTTTCTAAAACAAAACAGCAGCTCCATTGCATCTGAGTAATGACATTTCAGGCTTAAAAGCTGTGGTGTACCCACAGTTCACAATGAATCAAACAGCCTCTAATGTCTCCTGACCTACTTCTTAGATCCTTCATCGTATCTGCTTAAGATAAAACCCTTGCTGGGGATTAAAGCGTTCGTGGCATATGTCCAAAAGTCAGAAAAGGCCACGCTGAAACCACAAACCAAGAAAGCTGCTCCTGGCAATTTCCATGTTGTATTTTACCTCTAGGACAGGCAAAACCTGTGAATTATCACAGCTGTGGGAAGTGCTGGAGCCTCCCATTGCAGAGCAGTGCCTCCCGAGCAGAAATCAGCCTCTGAGTGCACCTTTCCTCCTGCAAGGTGACAACAAGGCATCAGCAGAAATTAGGATCTGTTTTTGTTCTTAAATCACTTGATTTCCTTCAGCATTTATGCTGTAAATGGGAATAAAGTAGGAAAGCATTTGGAGCCATTAAACAATTAAATGCCTGGTTTTCCAGCTCTCAGCTGTGGGTTCATTTGGTCTCTGGCACAGGTGACACTTTGCAGTTGAATACCAAATGCACTGGGAACATTCCTGAAGTGGTGCCAGCCAACAGCAGAGCCAGCCTGGCTCTGGAGGCCACTGGTCAGCCCTGACCAAGAACCAGATTCTGGAGAAGTGACAGGTAAGCACAGGGTGCTCTCCATGCAACACTAGGGATGAATTCTGAATAGGATCTTCCCCCTGTTTATGATTCCCTCTCTGTGCCCTAAGAGTGGCTGTGGACAAACTGAAGCCAAGCCTGTGTCCCACTGGAATGAGGGGTCACCCTGTGCCATGCCAGCGTCCCGGGGCGATGCCCAGGCTGTGCCAGCCCAGCACTGTCCCTGCAGCTCTGCATGGAGCACGGGCACTGCCGCTGTCACAGGGTCCACCACAGTGAAGTGAGGAGCAGAGCACTATTTTTGTCAGAGATGGGCAACTCTGTCAGAGTTCTACTTAAAATCTTACCTCCTTATCTCATGCTGAATTCCCGTTCCAGCAGGGACAGGACTTCAGCCTGAAGCCCCTGTGCTGTCAGCAAAAGACAACATGAGATGTATGACAAACTGTTCTGATTTTTCAGAGGAAGTTTCATTATTTCAGTTTTTCTCATCATTCTGAAACAAAAAAGAATTGCCATACCAAAGCTCTCTGGGAAAAGGAAAATTTTGGTTATTTCAAAGGCTCTGTTTGAACAAAATAAAATTTCACTTGAGCCTGACTTGTGGAAAGTGTCAGAAAACTGAAACAGTCAATTCTGAAACACAACCAGGAACTCCTCCTTGAGCATCCTGGAGCCAGGCTGGAATGACACAGCCTCTCTGGAGTGAGCTTTCCTTCCAAGTTCTCCCTCGAACACACGTTTTGTTGGAACTCTGTGGCCTCAAACACCTGCAGTTACAATGATGCCACGGTCAAGGGCTGTGTTCCGTGGGAAGTCAGCCCAACCAGATCTGGGCAAATCATCCCTTATTACTTATTTATGAGAGTTAATTTCATGTGCTGGCATTTCACACGCCATATGGAGCAGAGGCTGCCCAAGCCAAGCTGCAGGCAGCTCTCAGACGCCTTTTTTTTGGTTGTTTTAAATACTGCTGCTTGTGACTGAAGCAAGGTTAATCACTGCTTTTGCTGCGAAAATTACTTCTTGAGAAAGCCCACACCCTCCCCTCCAGTGGGCAGACCAGTGCTCCAGAGAGCTGGTGTGCCCTGGCCAGAACCTCGGCAGTGCCTCAGGACTCTCCCACACACCAGATCTGCAGGCACACTTACAGACAATCAGACCTGGGGCATGTGCAGCCACATCTATTAATTTTCATAAGCACCAGTTCCTCTTGGGATTTGCTCATCTGATGGTGATTGACAGGGGAATGGTCAGAGTGACTTACCATCAGAGCCTGTGTGCTGCACACCAGGCAGCTCAGTCCCTGCTGCTGTGTCCTGGGCCACCACTACCACCAAGAAACCTTTCCTAGGCAATATTTTCTGCTAAATTTGTAGTGTCTGTCTTTTGGGGGAGCTTTTTGTAAGGATATCAAGGCTCAGGTTTGACCAGACACTCTTACTGCATAAACAAAACTAGAACTGTGCAGGTTGGAGATCTGCATTGCTTCGGCCGCCTGAGAAACTGATCCCTGACATGCACCCAGACAAAAATATACATCCAAAAATATACAGCTATTTTCAGTATTTCTCCT
The DNA here is from genome assembly GCF_000695815.1 of Acanthisitta chloris. Lineage (NCBI taxonomy): Eukaryota > Metazoa > Chordata > Aves > Passeriformes > Acanthisittidae > Acanthisitta > Acanthisitta chloris. The sequence continues at coordinate 26,637 of NW_008677397.1, forward strand.
TTCCACATAAGGGATGTCTCCAAAGATAGTACTGAGATAGACTCACAGCAAGGTTGTGGCTCTTCTGGTATTTGCTGTATGAGAATGACATTTATGATAATAAAAACAGAAGATGTGTGGAGCAGTAACGATGGCAATAACATTTCACTGGGGACAAAGAAATTGTGTAAGGTAATGAAAGCTGAAAAGGCAGGATGGCAGGAAGGGGCTGTGGCAGCAGGGGAGTGGAGAAGCAGTGGTGCTGAGGTGGGTTTGGGGAGCAGCTCTGGGAGCAGAGGAGCAGCAGTGCTGAGATGGGTTTGGGGAGCAGCTCTAGGAGCAGCAGTGCTGAGGTGGGTTTGGGGAGCAGTTCTAGGAGCAGCAGTGCTGAGATGGGTTTGGGGAGCAGCTCTAGGAGCAGCAGTGCTGAGGTGGGTTTGGGGAGCAGTTCTAGGAGCAGCAGTGCTGAGATGGGTTTGGGGAGCAGCTCTAGGAGCAGCAGTGCTGAGGTGGGTTTGGGGAGCAGTTCTAGGAGCAGCAGTGCTGAGATGGGTTTGGGGAGCAGCTCTAGGAGCAGCAGTGCTGAGGTGGGTTTGGGGAGCAGCTTTTGTCCGGGGTGGAATGAGTGTGACAACAGCCCTGGCGGTCTGGCACTGATGGGGACCTGGAGGAACCTCCAAAAGTGTGACCCTAGGGTCTGAGCAGGTGGGCACAACAATCACAGCCCCCTCATTCCTTCCCCATCATAGGACCATTTCCTACTTATTTCTCCCCACGTCTTAACTACATCTCTTTTCTTCTGGAGATTTCCACGACAAGTGGATCCTATACAAACCTGTTTGTTTCCTTCATTTATGAGACATCTTTGACTTATCTGTACAGTGCTACAAACACTGTAATACAAAACTGTTCTCATTACAGTCTGAAATTAAAATTTAGTAGAAGATGCACAAAGCAGAATCAACTTTCAATTAAAATCTAAACACTGTTACTGAGAAAGAAAACTGGAGGGAGCTCCTAGGCTTCTTTGCATTAAAAATGCCTGAGATTTAATTTCACTGTGACATCTCCTTGGAATTACACAGCTAATTGATCAAATTTTGTCTGTCTGTTATTTAAACTTTCAATAAAACTTAGATTAATGGAAGGTGTAATCCTCCCGGGCAGAACAAATATTCCCATTGTTCGTGTCAGGTATAGAATAGCAATGCCCCTACTAACAGCTTCTGCATTCAACCTGGGAACAAGAAGTTAATCATAAAAGTGTGGTGATTCCTTAATTGCTTGAATGAAATTTTCTCTATGTGCCATTCCTCGCTCCCCCTCTCCCCCGCCCTCAGTCTCCACAACTGCTGCTGCAGAGCCTTAGAACCACCAGGCAGCATTTCCAGGATGGATTTGCTTTGTTCATGATGCAAATGAAACCAAGCCTGCTCTGCCTCTGGTCTCCCAGAAGGATGAGAGCATCTTCCAGCAAAAAAGCAAGGAATAGCTTTATAGAATCACAGAATCAACGAGGTTGGAAAAGACTCTCAAGACCACTGAGTCCAACCTTTCCCCCAGCACTGCCACAGCCACCACTAAATCCTGCCCCCAAGTGCCACTTTTGCATGCCTTTTAAATCCATCCAGGCCCAGGCTGCCTGTTCCAGGGCTGGACACCCTTTCCATGAAGAAATTTTCCCTAATATCCAATCTAAACGTCCCCTGGCACTACTTGAGGCTGTTTCCTCTCATCCCTTGTGAGCTTCCAGAGAGGATGCCCACTGCAGTGAAAATTAGCTTCCACCTCTGGCACCACAGAGAAAGGAGCCTGAGACAGCAGGCAGGAGCATCCCACTCTCCTGGGATGGCCAAGGAACTGCTGTGCAGCCCTGCAGCCTCTGGACTGGCCAAGGAGGCCACTGAGATTCACATCAGGCTGTGTGGACATTGCTATTGAAGAGCCTTTCAGCCACTTGGACCCTGACTGTCCACAAGCATCTGCCTTCCACAGGCATCCCCAGGAGCTACAGCCCCAAACGAGCCCTTCCCTCGCACAAGGGACCTTGACCTCCAGCGCTGCAGGTCTGATGGTTTTCCTACACAATGCACATGCTGCCATGACGTATTTTTGGACGCTTCCGGGGGGAAAATCATGTCTCTTTTACAAGCTGAGTTTGAATAGATTATATAAAGCTTCTCCAAGATGCAGGATGCTTTCCAAATTGCTTATTTTAGTTTTCCATCTCAGTGATGACTAAAATCTCCTGCATTTTTAGAGGCTCGGCAGTCAAAGTGCCACCCGTGGGATGAAGCAGTGCTTGCTCCAGAAAACTGGGATCAGTCTTGGATGAAGGACATGCTCCATAGACGTAACAACACAAATACTGTTCACAGATACTAACGTTAACATACTACAGAGAATTAGAGACTGTTTCTTACCATTCTTTTCCACCGTGAGAGCAACATATCTGTGCCAAACTCTTAATATCCACAAGAGGAGGGAATCGTTCAGTATTTTTTCCTTATTTCTGCTTTTTCAGCACATTTACCCTCTGCCAGACTAAGACCTTTTGTACCACACTAAATAAAAACCAGAGAGGGGCACTAATGAGAGGGAGGAAGAAGCCAGGAAGCACTACCTAGTTTGTATTCCAGAGGTGGTCCCGTTTGTTGTGCAGTGCTAAATTAACTCCCATTAATTTGTTGTGAAAACAAGCCTTAGAGAATAGCAAGAAACTTACAGTTTCTTCTCCTGAATTAATGCTCTGTGGTAGCACTTTAATTTAAGAATAATTAACGATAACTGAAAAAAAGGTCATTTTGATGCCTCTGAAGCATGTCAGTGGTACATGGCTGCAGTTGTGCCTGCTGGGAGTCCCGCTTAAAATACAGCCAAATATTTTCATAGCTGTGATTCATCTTTTCATCCTCCTAGGCCCTTGCTGTATTTATTGTGCATATGCTTTGTAAGGAGAAAAAGGAAAAATCTGGTATACTTGAAATAGGAATAGAGGGGTTGATTTCAGGGACTCACACTGGGCGTTATGGGCCAAGCCCAGCAGGAGGGATGCTGAGCAGGTCAGCTGGCAGGTCCCTCAGCATCCCTTGGGCGTGACAAGGGTGGCAGACCCTGGGAGCTCAGTCCCTGGCCACGGGCTACAGCTCCACTCCCTGTGGAGGTATGACACCCCTAGCTAACACAGCCCCATCCTCTCTGCCAGGCTGGGACGTGGCCCCTGGTGGGGCTTGGCAGGAATCTGCATAAATGATTGATCCAGGTGAGCAGCACACACTGTCCTCATTAAGGCATCAGTGCGGCTGGAAACGAAGAAGATTCATGCCTGCTGCAGGAGGCTTTCAGGGATCAATATGTTCCGACATATGTTTTAATACCTCCTCGGTTCTCACATGTGTCTCGTGGGATTTCTTTATTTATCTTTTTTCCCCAAGGTTATGAAGCCAACTGTTTTCGGATGTGCTCTGAGGCAGAGACCTGCTTTTCATAATAAATCTCTTTCCTAGAAGGGGAGAAGTATGAAGCTGTGCTTCTTATCCAAACAGAGCATGATGAGATTATGCTGCGCACAGAGCTCCGGCTGCTCCCGCTGCTGCGGGAGAGCTCAGCACACCTTTGGAGAGATTATTGTTCCAGGAAGGGGCTAACCACAACTTTGGCTTGTCGACGCTTCTGGAACATTTTCTCCTCCCTTTATCTCTCCTTTTCCTGAGGATGCTGTGCTTTGATGTCTCTGTAATACAGATCATACTGACACTGAGAGGTGAGTGGGCTGAGCAGACCTGGACTGGGAGAGGGAAAGGGCTGGAGAAGGGGGGAGCACTGGAGTGGGATTTATAGGAAATAAAGGGAAAAGGGCACGAGGGTGTGTTGGAGCACGTGGGAGATGCAGAGCAGCCCTGGCCGTGCTGGCCTAGGAGCACAGAGCAGTTTGCAGGTGCTCTGTAACTTGCCTTCTGAGGCTCACGTGCTGCTGCCAGGAGCAGTTTGGCTGCAGCCCCCTGACCCCCTCGTGGGGCTGTGATGCTCCTGGGCACTCCGTGGGGCTGTCACCTGCACTTCCCCGTGCTGGCTCTCCCCAGAGGCACAGTGGCCACTGCTCCAGTTCAGGGTCACCAAGGTCACACCCCCTCAACTGGGGGCACCTTGGCCTCCTCCTTTGTTCCAGGGACACCAATCAGCTGCTTTCTCAGCAAATGGGGGTGACGTACAAACCATGTGTGAACACCTCCCACGTTTCATGGTGCTGCAGTTCACTTGTGGAGTCAATCCCTGCAGGGTGGGAAGACGAGCCAGGATGTTTTCACACCCTGGTCTCATTAGCCGCCTGAGCACCTGCTGCTCTTTTCTTCAGGCACTTCTTCCCCCTCTCACAGCAAAACTGTAGGACAGGGAAGGACCACTACTGGGTTCAAACCTGGCAAATCACTGCATTCCAAAAATCATATCCTAGGGGCTGAATAATAGAGTAGAAACAACAATGGCATGAAATCCAAAACCAACACAAGAAAGAAAGTCTCTGCAGTAGTACCCTACCCAAGGGAGCCCAGACTGCCCCAGTATTGCACTGGAAATGCTCTTTATTTGTATTCACCACCATTTAACTGCTTTCAATCAGCATTACACCTGTCATTTTCTAAGTATATAATGCACAGTAAGTACAAGCCCCTGACAGCACAGAGAGGTACAGAAGCCGAAGGGAGGAGGAAGCACACACACTCTGGTCCCATTTCATATGGCAGGAAGGAGATCCAGAAGGACCCTTGCTGTGTTTTCTACAGCACATCTCTGCACTGCCACCCTGCGTTCCCGTGGTCAACCAGGACAATGTGCAGGGGGGAGGCCTTGAATTTGCATCTCCTGGCTAGCCTACAACAGACTGCAGAATTATCATTTGTAACCTAAAATTCCCACTGAAGTCTTCCCTGGATAATCATTTCTGTGCCCTCTGCCCTTGCTGCAGTCAGTGCTTTCGTCATGCTCCAGAGTGGGTCACACCTCACCAGGAGTGGGGGGTCTGGAAAGCACAGGTTTGGGTCAAACAGGTTGCTTTGGAAGCTCAGTGGCTGGGCTGACTTGGTTGATTTCAATCCAACAGCAGCAAGTGCTTGTGAGAACCGAAACATCCAGCAAGTGCTGAAACCTTATTCCCAAAGTGTGAGATCACAGCTTGAGATGCTGCCAGCTCCAAGTGGAGGCAGCTGTGGGGGCACAGCTCCTGCCCATCCCCTGGGGAGGGTCTGTGCAGCTCCACAGTCTCACCCTGCTTGCTCTGTCACGAGACCCATGCTAAGCAGTCACCACCAATTCCTCATTTTCATCTCGAACAGAGGGTCTGTCCTGGACTTTGCCTTTCTCTTGTTTGCACAGCAAGTGGTAACCGAATCTGATGTGATGACACAATTCCACAGCTCTGGGCCCTCGGAACAGGGACCTCTTTTTGGCCATACTGAGAGACCATTCAAAAATAATTAAAAGATGGAACCTTTAATGTGGTTTATGGTGCTTTGATCAAGGTTTTTAATTAACCTATCTTCCTTTAAGATACTGCCAGTTCATTTCACCCTCATCAACAGTATCGTAACGGATTGAGGATTGATCATAACGCAGTGGAGAGCGTGAGCTGTGCAGCCACAGGCTCTGGCTGTGGAGCCCCTCGAACCCCTTGGCCACCAGTGCCTCCTGGCAGGGGGATGTGGGACTGCTCTGAGGAGCTGAGGTGGCTGGGGAGCAGCAAGCAGGCACGGCTGGAGAGCTAGGCAGTGCATCTATCTCCGCTCCTGCCAGTGCAAGGCCAGGGCAATCATCGGCCAGTCAAACTGGGAAGAAGCGATGGGGGCACGGCCAGGACGTGTCTCAGTGTGCTGCTGCCACTGGGGAGGAAAGTGTCAGGCTGAAATTAGTCAGCCTAGTCCCTACAGTCAGACAGACACGGGTCCTTCAGAAGGGTAATTTGCTCCATCAATCTATGAGGACACATCAGACCACTTGCACGATGTTAAGTCAGTGGGGAGGGAGGTATAAATGTCACCCAGCATTAACGGTGCTGTCTGTGCACTGCGAGGGAAGCTGCTCTGAATTGGTTCAGGGCAGATCTGCAGTGGCAGGGAGTTGTGGGAGATGGAAGATTACCACAAGCTATGATGGTTCTGCCAGAGGGACCAGAACAGGGAAGGAGTTAAAGCTCTCCTGTCTTCCAGAGTCCTGCTGCCTCTACCAAAGCTGCTATCAGAATGAACTCCAGTTCAAACTGCTAAATGTGGGGGTATCTCCATCAACCTCCCCGTGCTGGGCTCTGCACCCCTCAGACTGGTCACAGTCTGACTGTATCTGATCGAGGGGCACCACAATGCCCTGAGACCAGGAGATGTGGCTGACTCATGACTGACCTCCCCCAAAGTAATTAATGGTTTTATCTGACTCTTTGGCAAGGACCAGTAGAGCAGTAATGTTATGCCTCTTGGTGCTTCCACTCAAGGTCACAGTATCTACTGACCATGCTATCGAACAAGAGCCTAAGAGAACTTTGGGCAAGCAAAGAGATTTACAGCATGCTGCGCCAACAGCTTGCTGAGGGGCATTGGAATAGGCTGTGCTATAAACCCTGCAGAGAACCATCCCGGGGGGGGGGGGGGAATGCTGAATCACTGCTGCTTCCTCTGAATGGCCACTGAGGCTGGAGAAATCCATTCTCAGCCATTTCTTAAAGCAGTGTTTCTTGGAAAACTGTTTTTAACCCAAATTTAAAGTTCTATTCCATACCATTAGCTTAATTAAGCCCAGACTCTTGAAATGGAAAGGTTTTCTGAGCATGTTTCCAAAGCTGTCACAAAAATTTGCATTTTCATGACACTGTTGTTTTCTTACAAAGAATAAAAATCCTGCTGCACCCTGCTCCTGCTGCCCTGAGATGTTCCCATGGACAAGTGGCCTCACCTGCTTGTTTTTCCCTGCCATAAAAATCCCAGAGGGACAGGCACTCCTACCCTACTGTGTCTTCACACCACCTGAGCCACGTCTTAGCAAGAGCAATCCCGAGAAAGCAAAGTGCTGACCATGGGAAAGCACCTTGGCTCTCTGTTACAGAGGAGAAAAAAGAGAAAAGCGAAGGATCCAGGGGAGAAGGAAAAATGAAGTCGCTTATATCAGGAACTTCCCTTAAACAGTTGAATACCTGCAGAAAATGTGAGAATGAAATAAGAAAAAGATTTATTGAGCCTCAAAGCCTCCAGTTAAAATTAAACGTGGTGAGAAAAGTGGCTTTCCACATTTAATTGTCTTTGCCACAGTAACTGTGTGTCAGTCTCTTCTAAAAGCCTATTAATTTGGTAATTTAGTGCTAGCAAGAGCTGGGAGACAGACAGAACGACCACTGGGTTTGTTCTTAATTCATTGACTAACTGTCACCAGGCATCAGCGTTAGGGGCTTTCTCCACGGCTCCAAATACTAAAAATTAAAAACTTTTTACAGGCTACCAAATCGAAAAGTGCTGGCACAGCACTTAATGGAACTTCGTGTGCTCGGGTATTAATTGTGGCTAAAAATAACCTGACACGTCCGAAGAACTGCAGAGTGAACTTCTTTCTAGGCAGGAGTAGGGACTTGCTCATTTGACTGCTGTAGCTAGATGCAATCTATGTGTTTAGCCATAATTTTAAAGTTTATTCTGAGACTAGCTAGAGCTGGTAATAGAGTCATTAACGTAGAGACAGGCTCACAGGAGGATTTCTTGACATTTGAGGTTGTATAACAAGGTAGCTGCCAAAAAAACCCATTACCTAGGAGTCAGCAGCAAAACAACATTCGTATTTGAGCCTTTACAAATCAATAGTAAAGATACTCTAAAAAATAAGTAAATCAAAGCCACGTGTACATGAGGAGCACTCCTGCTCGCTGCTGCTTGCCCAGGCAAACATCCCACCCTGCTCTGGGCAGAGCACAGGGACACCTGGCAGTGCAGGCACCTGTGGAAGGGCCTGTCCCCTGGCTGGGGCACCCCACAGCCCCCAGGGACCCACTGGTAACTGCAGCTCCTTCAGAAGCATCAGCTACTGCAAACAAACCCCTGGGTGCCCCTGGGCTACTTCTGTGCCTGAGACAGTGTCAGCACCAGCACTGAGGGGTCACCTTGAGCAAGGGCCAGCACGGGAAATGAGAGGCTCTGTGTGCTTTAGGGGAGTGCCAAGGGTTTCCCCCAGTCTCACCCATCCATTCCAGCTCCTTGTATGTTACTTCAAGGAAACCGGGGTGGTGCTTCCCTGCATCCCTCCTGCAACCCAGACAGAAGCCTACCGGAACAGTTTCCACTATTTGCCAGCTGTCTCCGTATCCCAGGCCTGCTGGGAACCACAGGAGGTCTCAGAACTGGCAAAATCTGAGATTTAAACAAGTCATTTGCTTATTTGAATGTATTTTACAAAGCTCCTCAGCCTGTTTCCCAACAAAGCTTCTGGTTTTGCAACACAGTTTTCAGTGTAATTGAAGGGAAAATTCCCACTCACATGTTACCAAGGTGCTGCATTCCCACGGGCAGTGCCACCTCACACCGAGCTCCTCCTGGCCCTGTGCTGCCACCTCTGCTCGGAGCAGGGCACGGGACAGGGCATCCCTGCTGGGCACACTGCTCACACCCCTCGGCGGGCACCAGTGCCAGGTATGCCAACACAATGCCTCAGGCTGGCTGGAAATTTATTCCCCACTGATTCTATGAGAAGAGAAAAAAAACCGCTTAGATTCAAGGTTTCAGAGTTCAGAACTGATTTTTGTGCATATACTTCGTTCCCTACTTAGGAACCATTTGGTTTCCTTTCCCCTGGAGAACATAAACAACTGAATTTTAAACCAGACTTAGTGACCAACATGACATTGTGAAGGACACACCAACACTTGTCATCTCTCCAGATGAGTTGGTAAGTATTTACAGAAACATTTTCTCTCTGGCACAGCTTTAACTAAGCACTGTATCTAATTTCCTCTGGAGAAATGCATTGGAGAAATCAGCAAGATAAGTCTGTCATCATAAATAGTAATAAATAACTACTCTGGCATAGTTGCTTATTTAGAGAAGTTATTTGAATATTAATGCTTTGTACAGGTACCCCCACTGGATAAAAAGCCACAGAAAAAAAACCACCACAAAACTAAATCCAAGATTCCATGGTCTGGATCACAAGGCAGGATGTGGATGAGGTTACTGGAGATAACAGTATATGGAATAACCCAAACCTGTCCTTAAATATCAGAGGCTTCACAGAGAGCTGCTCCTCGAGAGCACCAAAGCCCAGATGGCTCAGAGCAGACAACTGGCTCCTACAAGTGCAGCCACACTGAGGGGCAGGAGCAGTGCCAGGCACAGTGGGACACAGCCGGGTCCTGCTGGGCCGAGCCTGGACCGATCTGCTCCACTGGAGTGCAGCTGCAGGCTCGGGAGCACTGCAGGATCACAGCTGCCATGAAAAGGCAGTGAAAAAATAGGCCTGGCTTGATTCTCCTTTGAGTTCTGGCTTTCGTTTTAGCTGCTTGGTTTCAGTTTCACTCGGTGCTCACCGTGAAAACAACTCACCTGGCACCTGGTGTGTTCTGGGATGTGAAGACAAAGCTCCTGTGAGCTTCACGTCAGGAAGTGGCCAGGTACCTCAGAAACCCTTTATGGACATCCCCAGGGAACAGGTTTAACAATCTTTAAACATCAAAACAGGTCAGCTCAACCTGCAGACAGCTCTGCAGGAACCAGGTGTCACTGGTGTTACGGCTCAGGGAAACACCTGCTAAACTGCCACAACAAGGTATGAAGTGCTGGAAACCTAAAGGGCCAGACCTACACTTTGTGCTCAAAACCACCTTGCTGTCTCTTCCCCCTGGGTGACGGATGACACGGCTGGCAGGTTTACATCCCCACATCCCTCCCCAGTGAGAGTGAGGGAACACTCGCTGCTTTCACACAAACCCTGGTGTTTTATAAACAAAATTCTTGAGAATTTCACCACCACTTGATGGGTCCAGTTTCCCAGTCATAGCTCACAACCCAAACTCCTCTACAGAGCACATGTGCCACCCTGGAGCTCTGAGGTGGGTTATACATCTCCATACATGGAGGTATGCATCATCTCCCTGACCTGTGTCACGGAGCCTGGCACCGTCCTGGGCTGCCTGCCAAGATCAGCACCGTGACCTGACCACAGGGACAGCAGATGGGAAGGAGCAGTCCCTGCACGGCCCCACGGTGCTCCCAGCCCCTCGGTATCAGGGCCCCCTCCCCGTGGCGAGATGGAGCTCCATGGAACGCACCCTGTCCTCTACCCACAGCAGTGATGCCTTTGGTTGCTTTGATGTTAGCAGCAGGAGACATCACAGCAATGCTGAGATGCTTATTATCCCCTTGGGTTCTTTTCTTTTATTCGCTATGGGTTTCAGCCTGTTGTATAATATACATTTTTCAAGTTAAGCATCAAAACAATGAATACAAATGAGCGAGGAAGTGTTCGCTTGCTGAAGGAGGAGAATTACTAAGAGCAACACTGCGCAGTATTATAATGCATTTCCACTACTACACCATTTGTATTAATGTATTAGAGACATCTACAAAGACAAATTGCAGCTTAGTTCAAAGGGAAGAACACTCAAATGCCTGTAAAACACTGTGGGCTGCTCTTGGAGATGCTCTCCCTGTAACAGTGTCTGGATTTCAGATCTCTCCTGGCATCAAGGACGATGCTCTCCCACTCCCCGTTCCCAGCCGCGCTGGCCTGTGGCAGCGTGTGGGTGCCCAGGGCTCTGGGGAGAGGCACGGCCCCTGTCCCCAGCCTGGCACAGCGCCCGGCTCTGCCACCCTTGCCGGCCCAGACCACGGGGACAGCTGTGGGCAGCGCGGATGGCACACACACGTCCAAGTGAGACCTCCTTGCTGGACACAGAGTAGTACCTACAGGCTCAGGAAGGTCTCCCTGGAACCTTCTCTCTCCTTCAGCATTTAGAGATTCCGGATTTCCCGGTGGAGATGGACAAACAGCCCCTCAGACCACGGGACACATGACTCCCCCTGTTCCACAGCCCTGCCACGGTTCAGGAACAAAGGCATCATTTTGGAAATGCCATTTCCCACCAGCGCCAGAGACCTCAGAGATGAAGAGCAGCAAACCCACACTGGGAACACAGAGGTCACCCAGTGCGATGAGATATCTGGGCGAGATGAGTCAGATGAGCCATTTTCAGGACATTAAGATTGTTTACAAATCCAGCCAATGTTCATTTAGTTTTGAATGAATTTGTGTAGGGTTTTTTTTTTTTTGCCCTCTACAAGCACAATCATCCCTTCTGATCTCCTTCCATCTCTCCCTGGCATATGGTATTTTCATCTTGCTAACAGGATTACATTTACCCTGCCAGGCTGTAGCAGGCACTCGGCTTCATTCAGACTTTCACTGCATCTCTCACAAACTCACCACTATTAGCAAATGTCAGCCCTGCAGCAGGGAGGTGCGAGAGAACGGAAGAATGAAACAAGGGAAGACAAAACAGGGAGGAAAAGGAGGAGTGTTAATAGCAGCTGTTGGGAGCCCAGAGTCACTGGTGAGTCTCCAGCAGTGCTGCAGGGAGGACCCTCGGGGTCCTGTGCCCACGGGGTGAACTGGGGAGAGCATCACTACGGCGGCTCAGGGAGAGCAGGGAGGGGACAGTGGGACCCTGGTCAGTGCATTACATCCTGGCATTGTGCTGGCTGGGAACAAGCAACCAAATAAACTATTTTTCCCAGATATCTTATATTCATTACAAGAGTAGAAAACCAGCTCTGTTGCTCCTTAGGGTATTGCCTCCATCAGTGTTTGTGCCAGTTAAAAGGGACAGGACAAATTCAGCCATTCCATGGGGAGCTGTATCTGGGTTTTGTTTGCTGTGCCAGTCGCCTCCTCGGCTGGGATCACCCCTCACTGCAGGTGCCAGGTAGTGTCACCTGGAGACACATCTCGTTTACATGCCCATCTCTTCCCTTTACATCTTGCAAGAAGAATTAATTAGTTCAGATGATAAAGCACCATGGGGAAGGAGAATCAAGGTTAATAACATATATTAATAAAATATCAGCAAGGAAAAATGAGTAGCTGTGTCCCAGCTAAGCCATCTCCATGACCATAATCTGTCCCTGTCTTTGAAAGTGGTTATATCCCAATAGATCAGGAGGGAAAAATAATGGAGATGAAATAACGCTGCAAGATTTCAGCTCCACACAGACACACTGCTTGCTGCTCTGCTGGCAACAACTCGGTGTGCAGAGGAGCAAACTGGGTGGCTGGCAGCACCCTGGGAGCTGTTCCCGAAATCTGCTCTGAGGGAGAGTCCAGCCTGGTGCAAAATGAGCACAAATGAGGCACAGGGATGGTCTCCACGCTGGTGCCAAGGCCCAGTCCCAGGCACAGTGACACACCAGGCTTCAGGCCCAAGTTTGGGTTTGCAGAGTGGGAATGCTGAGCTGTCAGTTGTGGTCGTCATCCTGCCTCAAACTATGCCCCAAATTCTCTTTCCAGCTTTCCTAAATGCATCACTTTATCATTCCCACTGAGTCCTACAACAAGAAGAGTAACAGGAAGTGCAAGGTCTGCTGAGAGGTGTCTGCAAACTGCATTTTCCCATCGAATTACATTATGAGACGAGAAACAGAAATTCATCTCTCCAAAATAAGAAGAAAGCCTCAATCCAGAACTTGCTTTTTAGAGTCAGGCCCTCGGCCCCAGTCTCCAGCAGCTGGCAGGAGCAGGGGTTGGATGCACTGCCAGCCCAAGGGGATTGATTTGAACATTTTGGGAATGGCAGCCCCTCCTGAATGCGAGCCAAGCAGGAACCTGCTCTGTTCCCTGGCTGGTATTGATTTATGCCACTTCAGAAACCTCTTACCATACAGTCTTTTAATGCTGAGCTGAGAAATGAAAAGACACTTTCACGCCATTAAAGGGAGGTTAATGTAAGATGGAGAAGAGAGTATTTACATTTAATGAGTGAATTTGGAGAGCTGTGCTGGATTTCTCACAGGCTGCCCTGGAAAGCTGATTGCTGCACCGGGGAAGTTTCCTCTTAAAAACAAGAGTGTGTAACACACTCCCGAGTGTGGATCACACCCGCTGGATTTCCTTCCCCTCCAATCCCAGAGCACAGGACACTTATTTAAGTATCATGCTGAAATACCTGTGGTCTGGTGCCAGAGTAAGAAATAACAGCTCTGGAGGGTGGGAAACCACACGGAGCCAGGCAGGGAGAGGACACGTATGTGGCTGTTGTCAGGGTTGCATGTTTCTATTCTCCGTGTTTTTCAATTCCAAGTGCTGCAGCAGAGCACCAATACATTAACTTTATGCCTAACTGAATAACAGTAAATTTTTATTTCCCTCTGCAATGGGCTCTGTGACGGGAGCAGTCCTGGAGCAGAACTGTGCCATGCACTGCGGAGAGATGACTGCCCAGGGAGCAACGGGGCCCAGTGCCCCGACCCCAACACCCCACACAGCCTTCAACCACCAGCACCTCTGAGCAGCCTGCGACAGCGGGAGCTGAGATTCCCACAGTGATCTATGCTCCCACTCGGATCTTTTGATATCTGGAAGTAGAGAATTTCAGCAAAAAAGAGCTTTCCACTAAGATGACCATAAATCTCAATGTGTTTACAACAGAAGACTGACCAGAAGAGTTTATTAAATCTCTAAGGGATTTGATGTATATCAAACTGTTACATAAAGTCAATACTTTGGAAAGAACTAGACAATAAATACCCTACAAGAGGCAATATTTCTATCACAGAGAAAGCAATCACATAAAGATTAGGAGACCAATTTCAATACTGAATGTCAGTCTGCTGTAAGAAGATATTTATTGTTTTTCTGAGTTATCACAGAGGAGCAAGATAAGCTATAACAATATTCTGAGCCCAGCTAATCATGCTATCAAAGTCAGAAATACTCTTTCACCGTTTAAAAATCACTTTTCCACTTCACAAATAAAAAGAACAACCTCATGCAGGTGCAAGGGGAGGGAGGGAATGAGATTTATCACTGTGGGTGGTATGGGAACCGTGGCCCCTTGGCTACCAACACAGCTTGAGGCCGTTCTGTGGCTGCAGGTGCTGAATGGGGAACCCACCCAAGGGACACCCGATCTGCCCCAGGGGCTACAGGTGGTTCAACAACCAAAGCACCACCGGGGGACAAAACCATGACAGATAGCTGAAGAGTTATGAAAAAATATCAATATTCTGCATGGAAAATGCTTCCTCTGTAAACAGATTTTTCCTTTAATAGTTCAGATTTTTAAAAAACAAAACCTGAACCAGTCCAATTTTATCAGAAGTCAAAGAATGGATGTCGCTGGGGAAGAGGACTCTTCATCACATATCAACCCACTGGCAGTCCAAGGGCAACTGCCTGTTTCACTCTCATTCCCTATCTTCCCACCGTGACATGCTGCCTCCCACACCAGCATCCTCCACCCACGGGTGCCAGCCCTGCCCCACGGCCAAAAAGGGGCTCTGCCTGCAGCCCCAGCCCCAAACCAGCTCAACACACAGCACTGGGTTTGGGGTGATGCTGAGCCAAGTGCTAGAGCTTTGAACTTCAGCCCTGCCCAGCGAGGGCATGTCCCACCTGCAGCAGTGCAGTGCATACTGTTCTGCCTCCCAATGCCCTGGGAAGGAAATCAGACCCAGAGGGATACCACGGGAACATCCAAGCACCATGAAAGCCAACAAACACGGGCCCCTGTATGGAAACTGCCAGTCACACCGACCATGCTGGTGGGATGAGTTGGAGAGTTTGGGTTAGTTTGGCTGAAGCAAAACTTGCAAATTTGAATAACAGAATGGGAGCTAAAAAATTTGTGCTGGTTTTGCACAGCCACTCCAACACTCAGCAGTGCCATGAGCAGAAGGCACTCTGCGCATGGGCACAGAGATAAGCCCTCTGCAGGAGAGATTAGCTGACAGCCGAAGTGAACACAGCTATTAATAACGACCTCAGTCCAGAAGGGAATCATCAATTATCCTTATCATCTTCAACTTGTATTTCTGGAAAGATGAATCCTCAGATTGGTGTGTACAGAAAAGAAAGGAAATGACACGGAGCTGTTGCTCATTGTTATCGAGAACTGAAACACAATGAGATGGAAGTAATTATCAGCAACTTTAACACGACTGTACCAGATGCATCAATTCCGTAACATCGCACACCAAGGTAGGAGGCACAGGAGGTACCAAACGTGATTTTCAGCCCAAAGCAAACTCTTTATCTCTCGTGGGATCCATACACGGCTGCCTGGAGGCCAATGTTTTGCAGAAGTGATGTGCATGGCTGCTAGAAACAACTTGATACACACAAGAGAGGACTAGTCTAGTCAGCTTTGGAATAAAGAGCAGTTTTGTGCTTAAAACCTAGAATGTAGGGTCACTGTGTTCAGTCATAATTCTGTGGGGAAAAGGAAAGGGCCCACAAAGAACAAGCACCAGAGCAGGGGGTTTAGAAACAGAGAGGGGTGTTATATCAAAAATCTAAGGGCTCTCAGCTGAACCTCCTACTTGTGCAGATTAATGCAACAGGGAACGTCACCTTTGAGTCAGCACATGAAATACATCCCAAAATATTTTGTAAATCCTTTATTTTGACATTGAGATGGACGGTAAGACAGGATGACACCAGAACGTGATGTACAGCACCACTGTCTGCTTGATGGATTGGTAGGTTGTGTGACACCCTGTGACAAATTATCTCCATCTTCAGGCTGCAGATTAACTTTCTGGGTCATTTAATAAATTATAAGAAAAGAAGTTATTTGAGAGGCACACTAGAATGGAGTTCCAGGGGCATGATACCTCTCCTTGGCACCTTTTTGTGGGATTAATGGGAGTAAATGGCCCCTTCTCTGCCTCTTTTTGCAAGGTGGTGACAATTCCATGAAGAGAGCACTTAGATTTTGTCTTGTTTATTGTGGGGAAATCAGGTTTGATGCAGAAGAATCAAACAGCCTGAGGAGGATGTAACCATGGCATGAACTCACTTTGAGGACTCAGAGCACTGATTAATTCCACCATAATGCAAAAATACATGATTATACCAGCACTGTATTTAGAGCCTTTAGGAACACCTGCAGCCTGGGATGTAAAGGGCCTGAAAATTCACTTGAGAAGAGCAGTAAGGTAATTCTGCAGGGCTGATTTCTTCACTAAACCCTTCAATTTTCCCTTGCCCCATTAAGAATAGTGAGTGGCTTCCCCAAAAGTTGATTGCACAGCCTAATCAAGCCTATCCTCTCCAACAGAAGTTAAGCACTGGAGACTGGTCAGAGCAGGATGGTCTCGGTGAGAGATGCCCTTTGGAGGGTTCGATTGACGTGCTCTGCCGCACACCTCTACCCCACCCCTAGCATCTGGGCTCTGCACAGAGAATAAATGGTTTCAGTTCACCTGCTTCCCTGAGAGCTGCTCTGGTCTATTGCTGATGGAACAATAATCTGCACTCTTATGGGGCTGGAGGAGTTAGGTTTCTGAGGGAATTTGACAGCAGCTTTACTAGTTTATGGCAGAAAAGAAAAGGCACTTAAGGGGATTTTGTTAGTCACTTGAAAATTGGCCTAGAGGAAAAAGAATCTTCAATTCAAATTTAATTAAAAACTGATGAACCAAAAGCCTTGTAGTGGCTCTGTGAAGTCCCATTCTTACAGCACAAGAACACAGCCATAATAAGAAGAAAATAAACACAGGAGATTTAAAGCAAAAACCCAAACAGAAGTGGGCCAAACCATAACCCAGTGGCACCAGACCATTGCCAGAGCAGGGACTGTCCCACTGCTCTTAAATGGGTTTTAAGGGAACTGCTGAGGCGCTTGTGTACAGCTGACAACAGCCCATTAAACTTAGTGTCATTATTTGATCCATCCCTTTTGGTCAAGACCTCCTGCCTCCGAGGCGCACACATCCCCTGCACAGTCACACTCGAGGAGGGGACATGTCCCCGAGGCACACACATCCCCTGCACAGTCACACTCGATG
Organism: Acanthisitta chloris; assembly: GCF_000695815.1. Lineage (NCBI taxonomy): Eukaryota > Metazoa > Chordata > Aves > Passeriformes > Acanthisittidae > Acanthisitta > Acanthisitta chloris. The sequence continues at coordinate 43,637 of NW_008677397.1, forward strand.
CCAAACTGGGGTAATTGTGCATTGGCAGGGTCAGCCTCATCCCCTAAAACATTAGCGCATGTTCATAAACAGCTAATAAACCCACCAATGAGTGATGACTTGGCACAGGAGGAAGAGAGGTCAGCGTGGTGCTCAGGCTGCTCCAGAAAGGGGAACAGACAGCCCCCAGGGAGGGCTGAGGGTGTCACTGATGTCCCAGAGCAGCAGTGCAGGGCTGAGCGGTCTGAGCACTCACATGGCCACACGAGCAGGACATCTCTGAGGCCACAGAGTATGGCTTCACTTCCCCGGCTGGACCAATTTAATTAACTACGGGAACATTAATTATTGGCTGTTGCTGGTTTTATTTCAGAAAAACCAACCGGCATTTCACCCTGTCAATAGAATGCAAAATAGCCACTAACCCCAGCCTGCGCTCAGGCTTTGGACACTTGAGATTGATGATAATTTCTTTGCAGCTCTTACTGGCACAGAACAATTTTTAAAATGGCCCCAAATACCAGACTAGCCAGAGGAATGAAATTTCCTTGGATACTTAAGACCTCCTGTTTATCACCCTCCGTCGCATATACATTGCTGTACGTTTTCTGCCACAAGTGATTTATAAATAAAGCACATTGTTCAAATAAGCTTAATATATAATGAACTAAAGTGTTTTGTGACATGGACTTGAGGCAACTCACAGCAGTTGCCTCCCCCAGCTCTGGACCGTTCTGAAAGGCCCCTCCAGGGGCTGCAGGAGGTTGGTGCCCTCCTGGCCCTTGGGACAGCAGCCACCCGTGCCACCACGGGGCCCCTCGGGACAGGGAGGAGTCTCAGCCCCTCTGCCTGTGCCATGAAGTCTGCCATGAAGTCATGTCTCTGCTGCAAGTGCAAGCCAAGAACTGCCTTGAATACATAGAGGATTCAGACACAACAGTGTGTTAGAATGAAAATAATTACAAGAATAATTCCATAACTCATTGTGGCTCTGATATTATGGTTTAAAACTCTTGGCCTGACTTGCACTAAAAGAATCTTTCATAGAAAAAGGAAGAGTCAAAGCAAAAAGAAATTGGAGACTTCAACAGCTCCCATGGTCCTGAAAGCAGGTGGAGGATGGAGCCTCCTGCTTGGGTGGCTCCTGCACAGTATTCAGACCTGGAAACAAACCACCCCTGGTTCTCTGCTACTTTGCCTGCTCTTGGCCACAGCAGCTTATGCAGAGGGAGAACAACTGGAGCGTTCCAACAACCACCTGTGGCCCTCGTGCTCCACCCCCACCACCCCGTCCTGTCCCCCCCAAGGCTGCGGAGACCCATGCGCAGTTTGCAGAGGATGTGTCCAGCTCCCACCAGCTCCCTCACACCTCTCCCACTAATGGACACAGCACAGCCATTTCCCCAAACTCCTACATTTTTATTTCCATGATTATCTCCTCTAAAAAGGCACGAATTGAAAATGAGCTGTGGAGCCAGCGGGTTCTTTTGAGCTATGGTTATTAGCTGTGTGGAGGATGAAAGTGGTACGACTCCCCAGATAAATATATAGTTCATTAAAAGTGTTCGGGATCACTCTATTCTGCTGATCAAAAGCCTAAATCACACAGTTAACGACATTAAGGAGCTGTATTATGATTTGAGCTCTATCTGGATAAACCCCCTCGAGAAGCGAGGGATGCCCAGCGGCACTGGCAGGCCATGCTGGGAGCACAGCAGTCTCGCTGCAGCTCCAGCTCTGATCCCGGCGCGCACAGCCCAGGGCAGGAAATCACCCTGTTTTCAACAGCTTTAAACCATTCTGGCTGTTTGGGAGCAGCAGCATGTGCACACAAACCCCATACCACAGCTGTCAAGTTCCTCTCACTCAGGTTTTAAATGGGCAACAAACCCAACCAGCACTACCTGACTCCAGAGGTATCTTTTAAACCTCACCTGAGCTCTGTTTCCAGCACTGTCCTAGTGGAACGCTGTGAGCTCAGAGAACGAGCACATCATGGTGTCACAAGCCTTCAGGGCTTAAAGTGTGTTTGTGCTAAGGAGCTCGTGGGTCTGGAGGGTGCAGAGAGGTTGTGAGCTGCAGGGAAATGCTCCAGTGACTGGTCCTGTCACCTGGCACAGAACTGCTGCCTGGCCTGGACAGAAGACATTGTGTACAAAACATGCCTTGAGAAGGAGCCCACAGCACCAGTGCCTGGTGGAGGGGCTGGTCTGTCCCTCCTGGGATGCCTGTGAGCACTGAGCTCTCTGTCCTGCTCCTGCCCTGGCAGACGGAACGGGAAACACCAATATTGTGTGGGACCACCAGCCACAGGCTCTGCCGTTGAGCGCAGCAGAGCCGCGTCGGCGCCGCAGTCACGGGACAGTGAGGTGCTGAGTGTCACAGCTCTGGGGATACTTCAACCAGTGGCATTTAAATCATGCCCAATGAAACACTAATCCTAGAGAACAATTGCACGCTGATTTACTTGGAGCTGCCAACACTGACCAAAGGTGATTGTCCTGTCCCTCTTGTACAACCGCTCCTTCACAGCACACAACTTCACACCCACACACGCTCCTTCACACCCACACACGCTCCTTCACACCCACAAATCCACTGCATAACCAGGCTCTGGCTCTCTCGGGCAGAGACCTCTGCAAAGCCCAGCCCAATCCCCTTAGTCTTGGCTCAAAACCTGCCACTCTTCCATTTCTGATCATTTCAAATCTGGCTCAATAAAAGCCATTCGAGACCGAGGACATGAATGCTGATGACAAGTTTTGCACCCAGATGATGTCTCAATCAGTCAGTTCTAAAGAGAGCACCAGTTTCTCGTTCAGCTCCAGGCTTTGCCAAGGACAGCGCGCAGTCCAGGCGATCTGCCCCTGGGGGGTGGTGAGGGTGTGGGTGATCTGCCCCTGGGGGGTGGTGAGGGTGTGCTGGGTCCCACACCTGCCCCACACCTCTGAGCCTGGTGCGGCAGAGCAGCTCTCGCCCTGCTCAAATAGGGCCTGCTCCTCCTTCCTGGCTGCCCTCACAGCACGAGCCCATCCCTCCGACACCTGCATGCTCCTGTTCGCTCCATGGGAGCAGGACAGCCTCAGCTGCAGGAACTGCTGCGTTTTGGTGGGTTGCAATTAAACAACAGCTTTGCTAATCCACAGCAGGAGAGCATCAGTGGGAGACTGCTGCTCCCCCTTCCCTCTCTGGGAGTTCTCGTCCAGGCACTGATAAATTAAACTCGGCACCTCCTTTGACTAAGATGGATGGCAAGCTTAAATGATATCCACTGAACAAATGGCTGATTTGTGTATTCTTCCATTCAGGATTAGGCTAATAAGATGTTCATTTATGGATCTATTACTCAGTCATTTAACTGCTTGAAAGAAGAGGAGCAGGCAAATTCCACCATCCAAGAATTGATTTCCACCTTTTCTGGCCACATTTTAGTGGAGGACTTGCAAAGGTAATTTAGTAGGACATACCAAAACATTCATTAAGCTGAGACAGTACTTGGAAGTACATGAGAAAAACTTGGGGTTCTTGAAGCCTCTGGGTTTAAGGCAGCCCTGCCTTTTACTGTGGTTCCTGGAAGGACACACAGTCAGGGTACTTTAGACTGAGAAGTGAAAAGGAAAACTGAAGTCAGTCACTGCTGAGTATGCCATGGGCCCCCCTGCCCCTGGGGACCTGTGGGGGCCCCTGAGCTACAGCAGCCTGGTGCAGAGCTGTCTCCAGGCAGAGCAGGGCACCGCGATCGCTGCATGCTGCAAGGCACAACTGCAGTGTCCCCTCGGGGCACATCTGCACTGGCTCCAGCCCTGGAGAGCACAGTCAGTCACAGTGAATTTCACCGGTGGCATCAGCATTAGCCTCCTTTATGCCTCTCATCACCAGGAGGGAGATGACTTGTCTGTCCTTCTACAGCTGCTCAGTCAGCACTTGGCTCAGCACCCACTGGGCACAACCTGGGGCTGTGGCACTGGCAGCTCATCCCCTTGGGTCCTCAACTCAGAGACTTCTAGGGACAACAGGAAACTACACAGCAGATTTCTCTTTAGAGTGAAGATCTGCAGTCACTAATCATCCACAACCCGTCCATGGAGGCTTTGAGTCCAGATAAACAAATCAGCCACCGGGCCAGCATTAATTCAGACATGGGGGCAGGCTTGAATTAACATAAAAAGCATCACCTGCCTGGTTCTTCTAAATTAAACCAGGAAATAACTGAAGACACTGGTATTTAGGCTGCTGCCATTGGGATCCAGCATGAACAGGCATTTCTGCACAAGGCAGCTCTCTGCTGCTCTTCCCAGCCTCGTGCCTGTGTTCTTACCTCACTGCTGAGGCGCTTGCCCACCTGCCAGGGCTGGGGTTAATGGCTTTACCCAGTGCTGCCTCAAGCTGACAGCAACCTCCTCACTGAGCCCTTCAGGGCCCCAAAGACCAAGCTGCAACATGCTCCGCCGCTGAGCATTGGAGGCAGTAACACAATTATCTTCCAACCCGGATTTACCAGCACTCTCCTACTCTTGCCTCACTGAAGCACAACGAGCTCTAATGGAGCACTTTGCTGTGAGAGATCACTGGTGCCTTCTGGAGACAGAGAACAGGAGGGCACACAAGAGCTCTTAATTTATGCTTCATCTACTGGGTTTTAGTTAATTTAACAGGTCCTTACATTCGTACAACAAATTATCCCTGCAGAAAACCAAGACGGTGCCAGGATGTAACTGTTTCATTTACTACACCCACTGCACCACGAACACCCATCTGTACTCTGTCGTGTGCTCCACGTTCACAGAGACTCGAGCGCATTAGTGCTCTTCTCCCTCTGTGCGATGTGTCCTTTCAAGCAGACAGTTAAGAAGAAAATACAAATGTACCCTCCAGAAGCCCTTTCATCTAGTGACATGCTTTCTTCCCTGCCTGCTAAGGATAGCAGGGGTGATGGGATTTAGCACCGGGTCAGATGCAGAGAGCAGAGGGCAGCGCTGTCTCCCCGCAGGGAGGAGAGCTGCTGTCAGCAGCTGGAGCAAGGACTCAGGACCCTGTGCCTCCGGCTCAGCTTCCCTCAGCAGGGCCCAGACAGACTCTGCAGGGCACAGGTGAGCCTCTTGTCCTCTGGGAATCCAGCAGGCAAAGGGCCTTGTGCTGCTCCAAACTCCAGCTTATAACCATGTGGGAATGCTTGGCTCCCACCCCAAGTGGGAATTCTTGGCTCCCCCCCGCCCCGTGTGAAGCATCTCACAATGGGACGATGTAATTCTCTGGGTCATGCCTGGGTTCCTGACAGCCCATTAAACAGAGACAGCCCCTGAGGGAGCCATCAGGGACCAGGATATAACGATCACTGCCCCCACTTGCTTTAACAGCTTGTGGAGACAATAGAATACATACCACGGCTTACCCCCTACATGGTAACCTAGGACATTTATACATTGGCATCTCTGTGATGTGCTGAGATTCTGGGCACATCCACCGTTCAGCCCAGGGAAAGCTGGCAGCTGAATACCACCACGGCCTTGTTTCACAGCACCAATTATTATCTTTCCCAGGTACTACTTGCTTCATTATCTGAGTGAAGTTTCATCTTACCCACCAGGCAAACCTTCCAAATTCACAGCTGGGTAGATATAACCTTGGATGTTTAGCTCAGCCTAAATGGCAGCTAATATTCCTCTTAACTGCTGCTCTTAAACAGTTCCATCCTATCGCTGTTAATCACATTAAAAGGTATTGGATATATAATTTCCTTTAATTATGTGAAAATATTGGTTGCTTCCTTTCTTTGGAGCATTATACACAGAGCAGCCGTGATTAATGCCAGGAGTTTCAGAAGGCAGTCAGAGAAAGCTCCTAATTGTTGATTTACACCTTAATTGGAAGACACCTTTTTTCCTCCTATCCTTTTGATTTTTACTCTGAGTCCAAAATTATTCTGCATGTGTCATCATTACATTAATCTATACATGTTTTGTCCTTCACAAATCTGCCTAATTGCTTTTCTCATCTAGACAGTCATTTGCTAACGAGCACCAACACCCACTAAGGTGGCCAGGAGGATTTGCATGGGGCACTGAGCAGATTAGAAGAGGAGGACACCAAGCCCATCACTGTGGGAAGGAGCCTGAGCCACGAGCACAGCTGGTGCACCCCAGCCTGGGCAGAGGTTGGTTCCATTCCTGGGCACAGGCAGGGCACGAGGGGTTTGTGCTCCCCTCGCCCCCAGCCCTCTCTCCTCAGCCAGCACTGCCTGGGCCGAGCTCTGAGAGGCAGCACGGAAAGGGCAACAAAGCGCTTCAAAACCAAATCATCCCAAGTACAGAGCTGAGCTTTTCTGCACCTCATCCAGAAACGTGAGCTTGGGTTTTCCAACCATGGTCCTGAGTCTGTATTTCTTTTGGAGGGCACAAATGACACTGAGCTTTCTGTGATACCATAATAGGAAGTGCCTGAAATGATGAATTAAGAGAAAGA
>NW_008677397.1:50127-64063 GCF_000695815.1 Acanthisitta chloris
TAAATTGGCTGGAAAATTTGATCCACACAGTCTTTCAAATACGATTATACAAACATAATTTGCATAAATATTATAATTAAAATTCTGCCTATGGCATAATAAAAAAGGGAAAATAGTATTAAATGATCAAGGCATTTGAATGTTTGAAATATCACTGTGTGATGTTTCATGCTATCCATTAAATAAGTAATTTATTGCAAAATCTATCAAAGCAAATGGAAATTAAGTCAGATAAGGATGGCTTTTTATTTTTTTCAGAAGATCTTTCATTTCAGAGCACATTTGATTTTTCCAAGGTGCTAACTCGGAGTAATTCTAACACTGGATCTGCTGTAGAGCTGCAGTTCTCCGGGTGCTGTAACCACAGTGTGTTCCAATGAGCAGCACAGGGTAACGGAGCCCAGGAATTGTCACTCTTGGGTGGGAGCCCCATGCTGTGACCTGCTTCAGGCCTCCTCCTGTACCCGGAGCCTGGCACGGCTCAGCAGCCCCGAGCGCTGCCACGTGTGCCGGTGCCAGCACCGCTCCTCCCCAGGTGTCTCTCCACGCTGGAGCACTGGCACTTTCAAGTGCCTTTCCAGCCCCGATATACAAACAAACAACAGACTGCTGAGCCTCGCTGGGTTTGGAGCACACAGTCATGGGCTGCTGTGACGCTCCAGTCGCTGTTTTCTTCTGCCTATGCTGACTCCCACCGCCCCCGGCGACCTGCTGTCCTCTCCTTTGTGCCCCCTCACCTCCCCGGGCACAGCTCCCCCTTTGCCCCCGGCAATGGGCAGCACCACCCGCACTCTGCCGCGCCTCGCACAGCCTCAATGGGAAGCATTAAACGTGGACTCAGCACCAAACCGAGCGGGTGCACAGAGCAGCTGAGGGACAGTGTCGCTGGCTGGACAAGGGACTGCCCATCTGCTCCCAGAACCGGAAAGAAAACTCTGCGGAGCCTCCCTGGGCTCAGCCCTCCTGCCGGGGGCTCACGGCAAGAACCCCCACATGGAGAGCAGATTGGGCTGGGTATTTATTCTGTCTGAAGGATGAAAGGGCAAATAGGAAATGAGCTTAGAAATGCGCAGGAAAACAGCCTTACTTATCACCCACTGCGTTGTCCCTGCCACTGCACAGATCTCTTTAAGTAAACTGGAAAGAAAAATAAGATAATAAAGGAAAGAAAATTTAAGAACAGTTTACTGAAGCGTTTAGACTAAACTGCTGCAAGGTATGTCAACCCTTTGATATAAATCCTCCACCTTCTCCACCTCCAGGCCTGCAAACAAGGCAGTCTCGTTCCTAATGTCGCTTCCACTGCTGAAAATTTGTGACATCAATAAAATCCTGGTTTGTCAGTACAAATGGAATTTTAAATTGAATCCTTATCAAATTAGCCTTTCATCAAGGTCACGCAATATTGTGTGAATAACCTTTTCCGAGGCTGTGTACACGGCTGCTGCCGGAGGTGAGAACGAGACCAATTCTAATGAGCTCACTCAGCTGGAGCACTCGATACCAGGTGGTGGCACTGACATTGGCTTTAGCAGTGATTTTAGCAAACGGCTGCCCCGACGCTCCAGCCTCACGGACCCAGCCCCTCTCCCACGGCAGCCCCGGGGGGACTGTGGCTGCATCCCCTCTGCTGGATCCCCCTGCTGTAATACAGCTTCATTTCAGGAGAACGGGGTTTGCAACAGCAGCCGGAGGGATTTTCCATCAGCCTTGCACCTCATCACCAATTTTGTGGGAAGAACCTGTTTTCCAGCATGAGGAGCTCAGTGCTCCAGGGGCTGGGCAGGAGCTCAGGTGGCTCCGATGTGCACATGTGCTGTGAAGCAAGGGCAAGCCTGACTCCCTCAGTCCAGGCTTGGCTCCAAGCAGGGCCAGGGAGGTTGAGCAGAGTGCCAGGAGGGAGTAACACTGCCCCAGCCCCCAGGGCACCCTGTGCCAGCCCTGGGAGCTACAGGACCATCCCAGGAATCTCTTCTTGCCATGATGTAATAAACTTAACAAACAAGTATGAGCTGCTGCTGTTATCCTTTTGACTAACATCTTCTTGCAATCAAAAATGCAGATCAAATTACATAATTGAGAAACAAACTATCCAGCTGCTAAAGCCTCCTTCCCAAATAACAAGATAGCTGCATATTTGACAACTCCAAAAAATATTTCAGCAAACATAATAGAGAAGATAATGATAATTAAGCCCGTATTTTATGCCATAACTCTCTTGAATGCCTACAAAAATACAATATTTTCAGCAGAAGATAATTGAAAAGATTATTTAGCTTATCTAAAATAAGTTTTTCCAAGCCTCAGCACATCTGTTACAAGAATTCCTGCAGACACATGGCCCAGTGCTGTTGGCTCAACGCGCTGTACATCGCGTGGAGAAAGAGATGGATAAAGACATGGAAGGATTTGTTCATGACAGGTCCCTTTAGGCAGGAAATGGACATAATCACTTTCTACTGGACCCACAGAAAAGTGGAAGTGACTGAACAAGCCCAGGAAAACAGCAGGCAGCAAAGCTAGTGCCCTGGACACTCGAGGGTGGTCGGACAGCCCACGCAGCGTCTGGCACAGGGTGGGCACGGGGGATCTGCTCACACAGGTACGAGCTGATGTGAGCCTGTGTGCTGCTGGCTCCCTGCAAACCCACAAAATCTGCTCTGTGTTGCTAAGTGACGTGTTTCTGCGGCTCCGCACGATCCCTCCAGCGCTGTGCGTACAGTGGCAGCTGCAGATGCAGCTTTGGTATTAGTTTGCAGTGATGACTCAAGCTGAGCATTTGCTTTTAGTACGTGTTCTTGCTGTTAGGATCTGCAGGTTGGACCTTTGCAGCACAGACAGGTGTAACTGAATGCTGCTTTCTGTCTGCATGGGGTGTTGGGGGAGGAAATCCAGGCCTGGCCACAATGGCACAGCTGATGCCGAGGGAGCCTGCCGGTACCCAAGGGCTGTGGACACAGCCAGGGGAAAGGCAACAGTTCTGAGAGTATTTTGAGGTTTCAAAACAGAGCATTTCAAATCCAAAGGTCCACAAATTCCTGTCTTTATCCTTGCCTGCCAATTCCCCTCCCCAAACACTCCAGCTCCAGGCAGACTGAGCAACACCTTTTGCTTTCAACCAGGTCTGTGCAGTGCCACAGCACTTGCACTGGTGGCCCCTCCAGCTGACAAGGGAGGGGGAATGTCTTCATACCTTGTTTTGGGGTCCCTCAGTACTCTCTCTCATGTGGATGTGACCTACCACCCCGGCTGCACTCACCTCACCTGTTCCTGTGGCCACAAGCAAGTCTCCCTGGTGAGCACCCCTGGGTGATTCTGGGACACAAGGGTTTTAAAAGTCTCAGCATTTCTAAAAATATTTACTCCCACTCAATTAGTAATTGTGACTGACTGAGCAGAATCTGGAAAACAAAAGGGTTTTACACAGGCCCTGGTAGGTTTTAGCTTCAGTGCTGCTGTTAACACCAGAAGAGCCACTGGGATCTGCTTTCCAAGGCAGCTGAGCACAGCCCACACAGAGAGGCAAAGGGGCCAGGGCTCAACTCTGCTCCTCATGCAAGTGAAGCAGCATCTCACTATTCCAGGGCAGAAGCCCAGAGCTGGTGTTCATCAGCCCCTGGCCCAGAAGCTGCCCTGCTGGTACTGACTGGACTCCTGGCACGAACCAGGTTTGTCCCCGAGCTGAAGGGCCTGTCACGCATGTTCAATATTCAAAATACACTAAGCACAATGTTTGTGAAAAGTGTCAAATGCAATAATATGTTCCTGTGTTTAACTTCAGGCTACCCCCTCACCAACCACACTGAAAAGTGTTAGAATTGGACAAGATTTCCCAGGAGTAAAAGAAATCCATGCTCATATGCTTATAAAGGCTGACAGGTGAACAAACTCTTCTACAGGGCAATTGCAGATGCTCTAAGTGACATTTTAAATTCTTAAGAATTTTCCATTTGCAAATAGAAGTTCCCTCGCAAAATGACAAGCAAACCAAGCAGACTTTCCAGAAACTGCCCTTTCTGTGGCCTTTTAGTGTTTTTATTTTCCATAAGAGAACAGAATGATCAGTGGTTGGGGGGGAAAAGGCCACTCAAATGGATTTTTGCATCTAGCCCTTTTTAATCACTTATGGAAGAACAGTAATAGGCCAGATACAGCACTAATTTTTACTGTAAACTACTTTGGGAACATATTCTACTCAGAGCCCTTAGCACAGAAAGCAGATTACCGGAAAAGCTAATGGTATAGTGCAGTATAAATATTTACACAAACGTTTGACTAAATCCTGTATTAACAGGTCAAATTTTCCCTGAAGTTTTTCACCTTTTGTTATTAGATTTTTAATGGGCTGATACCTTTCCAGGCTTTGAAAACTCCTCACGGGAGGAGGAGACACCCCCCAAGGGCCCTGGCTCTCACTGCTGTGCTGTTCCCATCCCATTGGTGGTTTATGCCTAAATTCCTGTGTCCCTGCTTGGAATGTGATGCCTCCAAGAGCGAAGAGCAGCTGAGCGACTCTCCCAGCAGAAGCCCCACGGCTGTGTTGCTGTCCCCACACCCCTGGATCCCACGACGGGTCCAGCTCCTACAGCCCCCACACCCAGCACAGCACCAGATGGGACAGCAGGCACCAGCAGCCTCCTCCCAGGACAACCAGTCTTCTCATCCAGCAGGGCAAACATTCCCTATCTCTCCCTCCTCCCTTCCATTTCTCATTTTACCATACATAATTCTGGAGTTAATTATCATTAAACACACTGAAGATTAGTACCTTCCAAAAATCTCTGAAAACATGTTTAGTTCAAGGAACTCAAGGTTCCTCTGAGGTCTATTATAGTTTTACAGTCTTGACTTCATTGGAGAGGATTTCAAGTCAAACCAGACAGACAGCTAAGAATGAAGGTCTGGGAAAACTCAATACATCAGCTCTATGATCAAGTGGATCCAGCAGGCTGCTCAGGAGCAGGACAAAAAGCATGGCTTGCACTCATCAGTTTTCCATTTTGTCCATCCTGTAAAAAGAAAAAAGGTTATGGGAAATCATCACCTCAAGTCACTTCGGAATTTCACATTTAACACAGCTATGATGAACATCTCAGACTCTCCTGGTGTCTGTCACAACTCATCCAGCTCAGCTTTCCAGTCCTGCCTGTGCCTGAGTGAACCCTGTGCACACGAGGTGCTGCCAGAGGCAGAGCAGAGCTGGGACAGCCCCGAGCTGCTGCCCCCAGCCCCACAGCACTCTGCAGCACTCCCCCCCCCATGGGGATTTTTTGGGGGTTTTGTAGCGATCTCTCCCTACAAAAACTTGGTCCTGAAGAATGGGAGCAAGGTGAAGGGCACAGCTTGGATGGGAAGAGCTCTGTGAGAAGACATCCTCGTCAGCATCATTAGCAATGCCTAACCAGCAGCTCAGAGCCAAGGAACAGGTGGGATTGTTTCCCCCCTCTCCCATTGCTCCGATCTGTTCCAGTCAGTAGAAGGTGTTCATTTTCCATGAACCTGGAATGATGCTGGTTTACCTCAGCAACAGCTCCCACACTGGAAATGCTCAAGGAGCCTGTCTCATGTCTCACCGTTCTCCAGTCATGCAGATAATTTTGTTCTTAATTAAACAAATGCCACAATGACAGCTGGGAATTAGCAGCTGTAGTTTGACCAAGGAATATGATACCTCCCTTAATTAAAAGAAAAACCCTCAAAATTTCCCTAATGAAATCTCCACTCTGATAAGATGGAGCCGCTATGAACTTGCAGTGCAAGACACGACAGAGAAGCACAGTGATTCAGTCAATGCAATTTTCTTGCAGGAAAATACTTAAACTATCACGAAAAGAGAAGAAGCTGTGGAAGTTGCACAAGTCAGATTTCCCATTGATTTTCAACTTGACTTTGTAGAACATCATTCCTAAGTAATGACTAGGAAAATGTACAGCATCCAAATTATGTCCAGGAGCACTAGGCACTGGAGGTATTGAACATAACCATGACAGCTCTGAGCGTGTTACACAATGCCTTTATTTCCTAGGGAGGCAGAGATCTGCAGCAGAGGATATGAGGCAACCAAAGATTCAAATCTTTGGCGTTTCTCTAATATCAGCTCTCTCGCCAGCCTCAGAGCTACCCAGCATATTTACATACTCTGACACACCAGACTTGTTCTCTTGATAGATAAAATATGCAACTCTATTTAAAGAGAGAGAATATCTCTGGATTTTTTTCTAAATAACATCAGATGCATAAAGAAACTCCCACTGGTATAAAATTTCCTCTTACTCATTTGACTCTAAACATTGCCCTTCTGGACCCAGCCCTTAAAATGCTTCTCACACCGGGCAAGGCAGCACCAAGGGCTCTGTGCCCAGCCCTCCCAGACCCGGACCCTCTCTGGCCACGGGACAGGGACAAAGCTTGGACACTAACGGCAGTGTCTCATCCAGCTCTTCCCTTGCACAACAGTACTGATGTCACTGGACATGCTGTGACTATTAGCCAGTGGTTCAGAAAAACAACAGGAGCAGAAACCATTGGGAGCTTGTGCAGAGTGGCCAAAGACAGCAATTAGTGCAGAGCTGAGGCTGCTGCCATCTGAAACGGAGCTTTCCTCCATCTTCTGCAGTCTTGGGAAATTATCATTTGCCTCTAGACCATCATTTCACGACAGATTTGGAAGAGGATACACACTATCTTTGATGTCTTGTGGACTCTGGGGTTTGCCATAGGGAGTAAACACACGACAAGTGGAAACTGGGTCAGGTTACTAAGGACAAGTTTAAAAACAAGATAAATGTACAAGGACAAACCCCAGGAAACCAGGGGGGACAAATTAACAGCAGAAATCCAAGATAACCAAGTCTTTCCATCATCCATGACCAAGAGAAAGCCTGGGTGGTACAGAAAGGGGACAAGTGCTCTGTCTGAAAAAGGGGCAGCAGAGACAGAATCCCACACTGAGCTTCTCCCTGCCCCACAGAGACATATGCCAGAGGCCACATACTAACAGTACCCAGGCTGTGCCTGGAAGAACCACTCTGTTTTGTAAAGCACATTCCTGGCCATCCAGAAGGCATTTCCATGCATCTGCAGTGCAGACACCCTCAGTGCCCATCCTGCCTCAGGTCTGCAGTGTGTCTTCCCACACCAAGCAGCTCCCCAAGCCTCTGCTGCAAAGCATCACGTGAGTTCCAGTCATCTTTAAAGACACTTGGAGACCTGGGGTAGCAAAGTGCTGTTTGAGAACTGAATTGCCTTTTGACCGTCAAAGCACACGCTTAAAAACAGATCAGTCGGATTAGGGCATGGGCCACAACACAACTCCCCAGCACTCAGCATCCTGGCACCATCACAGAACCCTCTATCCTTTTGTGTCCTCACCAAAGGAAAGGGAGGAAAAAAGAACCTGTCAGCAAGACCACTGTGCTGCAGCATGGTCAGCCTTCCCCCTGCTATGGTGAGAGGCTCCAGTTGTACCCCAGCCTCACCTTTGTAGTCAAAGAAAGACAGTCCCATTTATCAGGGATGTTTTTTCCTAAAGCAGACCATTCTGGCACCAGCCTCTTCCTACCAATGCCAAGGTTTGCACAGCAATAGCAACCACCAGGGTAGAGGACTGGATTGCACTCGGCTGGCTGGGGTTTGCTGGCAAATAATCACTCAGCTGGGGGTTCCCAGGAGTCAGCCATGAGCACAAGATGAGCTCCCTGAAAGCCCTGTGGCAACAGCCAGTTTTCTCCAGAATTTCCCAGCTGGGCACATGCAGCTGCTCACTGGGGAGAGCAGGACTCACCCCTGCCCCAGCTGGCTGTGGTCCAGGCACCGCAGAGCATCTGCAGAACCAGCATCACTGTTGAGCTGGGACCTGATAAACCAGAGCCTTTATCCTAATCCCATCTCCTCCTTTTCTCTTTCTTTTGTTTATTTGTTTTATGTTTCTGCTGCTTGTTGCTTCTGAATGACCTACTTTTCCCCACAGAGGAGCTGCGGATGCGCTCACCTCTATCATTATTTCCCTCCCATCAGAGCTGACTGAACCTGGGCCCAGGGGCTCTCCCAGAGCTCAGCTTTTATCTTGTTTACTCATGCTGTGGTTGGTACAACAGGGCTATGAGACCTGAGGAGCCTCTCCATTTTACTGAGGCAAAAAATTACCGACATTAAGAGCCTGAGTTGTTCAGAGAAGCGCTGGCTGTTAGCAGCCCTGGCACCCAGCACTCTGCCCCAGCTCGTGGCTGCACGGTGCCAGCACTCCCTCCCTGCGCCCCTGCAGCATGGCACCCGCAGCTGATGGGGTGAGCCACTGCCGTGCTCCCTCTTGGCTGTCTCCAGCTGGAGAGAGGAAAGAGCTTGTGCTCCTAAAGCAGGCGGCAACAGTGCCCAGAGCCCACCAGGTTCCACCTGGCTGTGTCTGAGCTCGGACCGCGCTGGGCAGCAATGCTGACATGGGGGCAGGAGCAGACGTGCCCTGCCCAAAGCTGTGTCCATACGCTGCTGCCACCCACCCTAAAGCCCTAGGGCAGCTCCCCAGGGATGGAGCAGCTTTAGCACCATCTTCATTATCCTTTGTGTGTCCCTGTATTGTTTGCGGTGGCGCAAACGGAATCGTAGGGATGTATTATTTATGAGAAATAAATATTAATCAATATCAATAAATATTTATGCATGCATGAAGAGGGAATGGCAATGGGTGATGGTGACTGAGTGGTGGTGAACGTCCTTGCACTTGGGGACTTGGCAAACAGTATAAATACATCAACCAGACGTACAAATATACTCCCTTCAGTGTATAAACACATGTTAATATCAGCTACACAGCAACCACAGCACAATAGAGCCTCATGATTCAGGGGACTGTGGAGGTAAACAGGATTTTAAAGTGTTCCCAACACCCAACAGGCATGGGGCTTAGGGGACTTTGCTGAAGGGACACCAGTGACCTGTCCCTACAGCAGGACTGCTGGTCAGCCCATCTGTGCTTGCCCACAGCACAGGGCAGAACTTCCCTGTCAGAGGAGATTTACCAGAGGAAGGGAAAGAACCAACCAAGCTGGGAATCCTTGACAGAGCTGTGAGTCAAAGAGAAACGAGGGCTCACAACCACAGTGGGAGCTGTAAGTAATCAGTATGTGCCACCATATGTTTTAATAATTTCAGATTTCTCACATGTCTCTGGGGAGCCTCAGAGGGGTTTTCATGCTCTCCGCTCAGTTTTCAAACTTATGTCTGTTCTCATCAATAAAAGATTTGGTTTACTCACTGTTACAGCAGTATAATGAAAACCAGGTGCAGTCATGTAATATTTCTCTTTAATTACTATTTGTGGCAGGAAAAAGAGGAATTAATTATTCTGCATTGTTAGAACAGGATGAACCACCCACTAATAACAAATTTGTTTTTCATTCAGGTGATGCTGCACAACATTCTATTAGTCCAAGTAAATATTAACACTTGTTTTAATCATTTTTTGTCTTTATCCTGCATGAAACATCTACCTGATGGGAACAGACAGACATAAAATTTAGAGTTATGGCCCTTTCCTCTCATACACCTGGTCCAAAGACATAAAACACCTTCCTCTCCACACCCTTGGAATGGGAGAGCTGTCCTTGTCTCCCCCCCTTCAGCTATTTTCTCTAGTGTCGAGGTTTTTTTATGGCTTATGGGTGAAAAGTGTGAATTCAAGGAAAACATAGTCTTCCATTATTTATTCATACTATCCTTCAAAGTCACCCCGCTCCAGAATCCACAACACTTTCTTTGTTTGACCAGTGTGCACGCATGAACAGATGTGTCTGTTAAGTGTTAGCCCTGCTAACGCTTCCTGATGGTCAATTTTTAATCCCTGGCAGGGGCTGATGGCCAATTTTACCATAAAAAGAAGAAATTCACAGAACTCCCTACCCACAAAGGAATTGTGCTAGCACTTACTGAATGCCAGCGTGTGATGAGATGCGCAGAAGGCTTCAGCGCTCCTAAATTATGCATGGCTGTGCATTCAGCAGATCCTTCGCTTTATTTGCAAGTCTCACTTGCCAGAGCACTCCAGGGAAGGGAGAGAGGCTCCTGTCAGAACAAATACAGTCAACCAGAAAGACAGGATTTCGCCAATTAACTGATCAAATTTCTGTGTTCTGGTGTTTTTCCTCCCCCTCAGCCCCACTTCCAAGCCCTCCAGGACCGCGGGGCAGGGAGCGCAGGCTCCGCTGGCCCCACCAGGCTCTGGGCACAGTGACCTGGGGCGTGTGGGCTGTGCCTCTCCTCCTCCGGCCGGGCAGCCAGAGAATCGGTCACCCCTACACCACCCCAGCCCCGACAGCGAGAATCATTCACCTGTGCACCCCCAGAATGCCCCAGGCACCCGCATGGGACAGAGCCCACGAGCCCCCAGCACTGCTCCTGTCCAGGGAAAACCCTCAAAACACAGCACCTGCATCCTGCCAAATCCTTCTGTTCGGACCTTACTGGGGAGGAGACTCGGAGAGGGCTGACTTCAAAGCGCTTCTCATTTTACAGTTAATTGTGCTGTTATCACTTAAACCATCAGAGAACACAGGACGGTACAAACCAGACCCCTGAGCTAGGCAGATATCAATATCCATGCAAAACACAATCGACTGAAGCACTAATGTAGCTGAACAAAAATAATTTTACTGCAGCAAAGCAAAACAGTTTAAAAGCATTAATAGCCCACTAAATCTGTGGGGGTTTTTGTTGTTTTGTTCTTGACTGGAACAAAATCTCAAGGCTGTTAAAGTCCCACAAAACCAACTTGGGGTAAGCTGTTTGTTTCAACTTTTTTAACAGCTGAATTCCCAGTCACATAATGAAATTACTGTCAATCAATCCAGTCATTCCAGCTTATTCATCAGCTATATGGGATACTAAGCCAGGCTGTTCAAGGAGATAACTAGCTGCTGAAAACTGCTCCAGTCCTGCACCAAGCTTCCAATTACAAAGAACAGAGCCATAACCTGTCTGCCTCTTCCTGAGATCATTAGACTTGAAAGAGGAGAATAAACCCGTTTGATCAATTCTTAAGTGCTGCAGAGAGCAGTTACAAACCCAAGCTTGGTCTTCCTTTCCTTTCCAACACAGGGACATCCTGGCCATGCCCCCGGCCTGGCTCCTGGTGGTGCTGGCTCCTGCAGCCTTGGTGCTGGGCACCAGCACAGGCCAGGAATGGGCACAGGACTCTCTTGAGATTTCAATTCCCCACCCCCTACCCTTCCCATTTCCCAGCTGCTCTGCCTCCCTTCCACCTGTGGTCCCTTCAAAGCATAACCTGTCTGTACAAACTGTGTGCTCCTGGGGATGGCTGGGGCAGTCCTGCCCCAGGTTCACACCTTGCTCAGGATTTGGAGGTTTTCTCCCCCAGTCCCACATTCCAATCCCATCTCTTGGGCAATCCCACATGGCTTGCTGCACCTGATCTCTTCCCACCTCACAGGTATCAGGATCCCAGTTCCTCAGCAGCCATCAGCAGCTCCTCACACTCTGCTTACTTGATTTGAACTCGATAAATCTCAAATGGACATTCCTGGGGTTCCCCACCTGCCACAAGGCTACTGGGTCCTGAAGTTCATCTCACGTTGAGCACAGTAAGTCACTCACCAGCCCTGAAAGTCATTTCCCAAAGACATACTCCTGCCTGTTAGCCAAGTGTCCCACTCAGAGCCCTCCGGCCCAGCCCATGGGGCAGGCAGCTGATAGCCAGCCAGTTTAGATCACCGTGACTGTCCTCTCCAGCCTGGCAGAAGAGGCTCATTGTGGCTAAGATGAACGCCCGTACCCACGTCAGCCTCCTCAGCGTGGTGCCCGTGGCAGCACCGACCTGATAAGATGCTTGTAACAATGCGTTACAGGCTGTCCTGGCAGCTCTGCCAGTCCCACGCTGGCCACCAGAGTACTGAGCTGAAAACAATTAAAACTGCAACAGCTCAGCTCTCTTACCTGGGAACTGACCCAGAAAGGAGATTAGAATAAGTCTGTGGGAAAAGGCATGAGGGAGTTTACAGCTCCAGTGTTCTCCATCTGAGCCAAGCATGCAAGGAATGATAAGCTTCAGCCTGATGCTGCTCCTACCACCATAAGCACTGGCTTTTGCTGTGGATTTGGGGGTTTTAGTTCATTGGGGTTTTCTTTTACAGCCATACACACACATGCTCTGCACTACACGGGAGCAGTGAGCCCACAGCACCCAGACTACAGCCCTCCACACTCCACACGACCATGCTTGAAACAAGTGACCCACCTTCGGACTCGGAATAGCTGCTTCTGCAGAACATGGCTGCATGAGATAGGTGGAAGAAGGGAAAACCATTGGCTATTTCTTTGCCATTGTTTTTTTCCTTTGCCTCAATTCCTAATACAGATTTTATGTATGAGGTACTCTAAGAAATACCAACAGAGCAGGGGAAACCCACAGGCTCACACTGATGGTCTGAAGCATGGTATAGATTAATTGCAGCTCTCCAGCACTGGGAACTGTAACCCATGAATCCATAATCATCACAGACAACTGCTGAACACAACAGCTGCTCAGGCTCCCCATTACATGTATTTATAGTGGTGGCAATTCAGAAAACAGACACTGCTTTACGGACAGAGTTACAAGTGATGCCATTTGCAACACACATGCATGCGTTAAAGCACCATAAAGCTCCCCCCTGCACTGCACAGCATTGTAATAAATGTTGGCATTATGTCAGGAAAAGCAGCTTCCTGGATTCAGCCACATTAATGTTCATCCTAATGAACTCTCTGGAGGAACTGTCATAAATGACAGAATATCATAAAAGAGCTTTGCCGCCAGTAGAGCAGAGGCTCTGATTACATGCACGGGACGAGCTCGGAGCTGTGATGTTCTGAGGCAAGGCAGTGATATTTCTGGTTTATCAGTTATTCACTGGGTTAAGCTCACTGCTTTCATCTCTGCAGTAGCATTTGAAGTAAGATTCATGGAAAAGAACTTTAAAGATGTCCTCCAAAGTTATCAGAGATAATAATTGAAATAGTCCTTTTGCCTGACAATAAAGCCAATGGCTAAAATTACTCAAGCTTATAAAAATCAGATAATAAACGAAGTTTCTTCCTACTGGTAATCAGCTCATTTAGTTGCAAAGATCCTCTTAGTAAATTCAGCTTGGCTAACTCCAGTCTTGTTAAAGAAGGGTATTCAGTGGCGTGTAGTTTGTTTTGTTGTTGTTTGCTTGGGGGGTTTGGGTGTGTTTTTTGTTGGTTTAGGTTTTCTTAAATTGTATAGGCACTAGGGAAGAGAAGAGAGATGAGGCCATATGGAATATTTCTCTCTGTTCAGCTACTACTTTTAATGCACTCGGGGAAGTTCACTCAGAAGAAGGCATTCCCCCTAAAACACACACAGGCCTCAGGAGCTGGGACCACTCCTGAGTGAGCGGTCTGCAGACCAGTGCTACCTGGCCATGAGCAGCTCCTCCTCCAGCATCCCTTCTCCCGTGCAGAGCACAGCAATTGTGCCTTGGACACACAACCCAGTTACAGCTCTGATTACCACCCTTTCTGCAGTGGCATCCAACCAACAAAGAGCTTCATTCACAGCTGACAAACGGAACAAACCACCAACTGCTCACAGACTATTTCCTACTTCACTTTGGGAACGTAGGTATGTGTCTTCCCACCACAGCGAACGTTATCCAGGACAGAAGAATTTCTGCACTGGTTGCACCTCACACAAACCTTTCCCTTCTGCTTTCCTTCATTCCTTTTTCAGCACCTTCCCGCCTCATTTCAGCTCGTTTGGCTATTTTGTGTCTCCTCCCCCCTCCGCCCTGCGGCTGATCACAAACACAGCACAGGGATTTCATGTCATGCCAAAGACAGTGGAACGGCTTTGTAATTAGTCCAAACCAAGTCCATCATTTCTTTCTGCAAAGTGTTTTTATATAAATTGCTACTGCAGCCTCAT
>NW_008677397.1:64093-72761 GCF_000695815.1 Acanthisitta chloris
CCCCCATGCCATAGGCCTCTCCTGCCTTGAAGCAGGATGGAGCCCACACAGCAGAGTGCAGGGATGAACAGCCTGACACAGAGTAATTTCTCTGTCAGAGAAGCAAGAGACAAGACACCAGATGTGCTGTGCTTCACATCTCCTCTCCACCAAAGCCCATAATAGCCCTCTGCACCCAGGACCTGCTGGGATCAATTAAATCTATCCTCTGCCCAGCATGGTGCCAGCGGCGCAGGCAGAGACAGGTGCAATTCCCACCTTCCTTGCTCAGGAAAGCAAACACTGCTGCAGCTTTGCAGCCCCTCTCCTTTGCTTCCTCCTCTAACCCCTACAGAGGGGAGCCAACAGAGCTTCCTGCCAGACTAAAGCAATTTAGCAAGTCAAAGGTGTCCTCATTTAATAATCTCCACACCTCCATCACCCTGACAACATGTCTTCAGCAAGCCATTACAGTCTGAAAAGCAGTGGGGACAGGAGATAGGGAGGCCTGTCACAGTCACTAGTGAGCCATCTCCACAGCTTACCTATCAGCTGCAATCAGGTGCCCCAAGATTCCTCTGCTGCAGATCTGAAAAAAAAAAAAAGGAGAAAAAAGAAAAATCAATCAGCATCATCCTGATGTGAGAAAATCCCCAGTGCTCCAGACATGCCAGGTAATTTATCACTTCCTCAGAGCATGCATCAGTCCCTCACCAAAAATAAACCTACCACGAGTTCAGATACAGAAGACAGCCCTGCCCCTATGGAACACTCGCAACCCCTTCCCCAAAACCCCCTACCAACAACTGTTAGAAAACTGCCCACCCCAAGGGCCAAGCATACTTCAGTCCTGAAGAGAACATAAATGGAGGTGATGATACAGTCATTAGGTCTTCTCCTGGGGTTAGGAGCAGAAAAGCTTTGGAGACAGCCCAGGGCTGAGTCTTTTACAAGTTCTCAGCAGAGCTTTAGATGACGATGACAATACCAGCCAGAAGCCAGCTACAGAATCCCAGGACAGACAGAGGCAAGGGAGTGGCCACCTCCCTGTATTTATCCACTCACTAATCTCTCCCCTCCTCAACTGCCTCACCTGAGCCCCTGACCATGACAGGTGTGGAGGGTGATTAAGCCCACTTGAGGGCTTGGGACTCAGTCTCCAACAGGAGCCCTTGACTTCTTCTGGGGCTGAGGGTGGATGGGAAGGGACCCCCAAGGGATGGAAAGGCAGTAGGGCTCAGCTCCACAGCAGGATACAGGCTGCACCCCAAATCCACCAGTTCAGGTGTGCTGCACTGCAGGTTAATCCAAGCACTGTTTTGGCACCTAGAACTGAAGAGCAGAGCTGGGTGTGTGTCTCAGTTTTGCAAAGGAACTTTTTTGTCTTTAGGCTCCCTGAACAGCAGAAATACAAACGTGGGTAAAGAAACCAAACACTGCCTTGCCTTCCTTGTGGCTTCTTCCTGGAAAACAAACCAATGCCTTTAAAAACTGGTCCCAAATCCCTGTGTTTCCAGCTTTTCCTCACTGCTTGAACAAATGCCATGCTCCCAGAATACCCTCCCATCTGCTAAATGCTTGCAGAAATTTTGGGTTGCTTGTCATTTACCATCTTAATTAACTGCCCTGAAGCTTACCTTTCCCTTCTTACCTTTTGCTTGTTTATCAGCTCTTTCTTGCTACATTTGCTAATTATTGCAGACATTTTTGTTTAAGGAGGATTTGCTCCTTTCCTGCCAATCTTCTCTTTCTACTTGACCCTGCAGTAACTTTTCCTGTCAGAGTAAACACGAGCTGCGTGGTTTGCATGTGGAGGAACAAGGACAGTAGGTGGGAAGCAAATGGACAATGTTACAACACATGGTGTTGATGGCTGCAGGTTCCCCAGCATTCAGCAGTCCAGTCCCTCCTGCCCTGCCCCGCGTGGCACTGACAAGTGGCTTGGCTGGGACACCGTTACATAAAGCAGCAGAGGTGGAAGCTGAGCACTGTTTATGTAAAGCAGCAGATGGTGGCATTACATAACCTGAAATGTTTTATATATATATATATACACACATATACATATATTTATATATTGATTTCACTGAGGCCACAGGACATTACATCTCGGGGACAAAGCCTGTTGCTAGTTGTGGGATGGGTCTACAAACCATGTGACGAGTTGAACATGTTTTTGGCTGCTATGTCTCGAGAACAAAACATTTAGGTGCAGATTTCTGTCTCAAACCTTATCCTGGCAGAAAGAAAAAAGGAAATAATTTGTGCTGAAAGTCATCAGAGAAAAAGTCAAGAAATTACCATTACTTTTTGTCATAAAGTGTTTGCAGGATCAGTACTCTGCAGACAGAGCTATGAGCACAGTGCTTCACTCAGAGGTACCAGGATGGATCCCCAGGGCAGTGTCCCCCAGCTCTGGAGGGGTTTGAGATGGGGCTGAGGAGCCTTTGCTGCACCAGGACAGCATTTCCTGCATCTGTGCCAGGTGAATGCCCAAACTTTGCTCTCCTGCTGTCATGTCCCAGTGCCCTTCCAAGAGTTCTAGGAGAAGTGGTGCTGTGACCGGCTGCCTGGCAGGAGGCAGCACTGGCCAGCAGGGAATCCAGCACACATCCTGAGTTGCTGACTGGCTGTTTTGCCAGAGGAGAACATGAGCATCATCCCTGGAAGCTGGAGCTGGGCTTGAAATGGCCGTTGGCCTTTAAATGCAGGAATAGCAGCAGGCTTTGAGTGCACATTAATTTAAAATGTAATTTTTATCCTCTGCCTGGGACTCACGTGGGATTTATGCTATTAAATATTAAATACCAAGACCTTTATGCAATGAGGCAGCTTTGCTGAATAAAATTACATCAAACAATGAAATCATAAGCTTTGCAGATATTAACCAGGTAACAGTTTTCAGAAAACAGGGAGAGGCCCCAGAGGGGATGTGCCTTTCAGTCAGTGATCCCCAGTGAGCTCCTGGCCTAGGGGTGTGTGGACCCTGGCACGTGCCTGAACCAGGGGCTCCTTCTTACAGCTGTGCCACACCACTGTCTGTCACCCTCATGGGGCAAAGGCTTGCACATCCAAACAGGGCTTCAAAGAGCAGCTCATCTTCTCTTACACTCCATGTCTGGATGGGAATACAAACAGTTCTGGAGCAATTACCAAAAGTTACTTCTAATTATCATTGGTACCACTGAACCTCAATTCTCCAGGGCTTGCAAATAAACAAAAACAACAAAGCCCAACTCTGGGTAAGATAAATGTCCTGTGCTGAATAGACATCCACCGATTTCCTTGCGTTTCTTATCTTTAGTGGAAAGAGGAAATGCTTTCCAAGGTCAGTGGCATGAATTCAGTCTTCCCTCTCCTTGGCCTTAGCCCTGGCACTGAGCTTCCCAAATCCTAAGTGTTTCCAAATTCAGACTGCAGAGGTTTCTATAGCAGAACACCACCATGATAAAAAACCAGGGGGAGAGGGGTAGATGACCTCTATCCATTTACAATGCCATTCTACATTTGATTTTACCATATTCAAAGACAACTTAAACAACATATATGAATCATTGTTTTGATACATTGAAAATATTTTATATGCTTTTTGAAGGAAGTAAAAACTTCCAGTGTTGATAAATGTCAAAAACTGTGCCTGAAAGCACCCGGTCAGGTGTGATTCCTCTGCACTCCCAGGGAAGGATGATGTTGCCTTGATGAAAGCCCTTGACAGTCATGAGCATTTTGGCTGCTACACCATGAAATTAATAGTATTGACATTTCGCTCCCTGCGAAGCAGCTCAGCCCCTGTGCCAGCAGTGCCAGCCTGCCTGGATGGGATGCCAGCACTGCTCTGTGAGCACTCAGCTCTGCTCCAGCAAACCCGTCCAGCTCCACTTCTACAATCCATGCAGAGGAGCATTCAGAACTGCCCAGATGAGACTCCCAATTTCCTCCTGCTGCCGTGGGAGCAGCAGCAGCACCCAGGGATGCTCAACTCTCCTGCTGCAAACCCCTGGCCCTCACTGCCTGGCTCTCTGGGACTGTCACAACAGCCAACCTTCTGCACTTCCAGCTGGTGAGGAAACAGGAAAAGACTTCCCAGGAGTGAAGTCCTTGTCATGGCAGTTTTCAAAACAGCCTCACAACTACCAGGGAGTGAAAACAATCTTTCTGATAAACATTAATGCATCTGCTCTCTGAGCCTTAATTTCAGAAAACCTGCTCAAATGGGGTCTGGGATACAGCTCAGCATAAGCACAGGTTGAGGACCTGCTCCACAGGAGGCACTTCTCTGAAGTTCCTATGTTTAAATACTTTTCCTAATCCCAGAATGTTCGAGTCTCCTCTCACATGAGGCTGTTCATCAGCAAACATCCAGAGCATGAGCTGGGAGAGGTAAAAACACCTTGTTATCAGAGCAAAGACGCTGGTCCTATTTTCAACCAATTCACTGGGGTTTTCTAAGTGGAGAGAGGAGAGAGAGTTGGGAAAGCTCTTTGGTGAAATGCTCATCTTACAAAAATAGAGCAACAAGAAAAAAAAACCTTTCTCAAGTTCTCAAAATGGATTCTGTGTTCAGACTGAGATTTTTAGAACAGAAGACTAATGTGATGAAAAGTAATTGGAAACCTGTTTGAACTGCTTTAAAAGGATTGTCTTTGGGGAAAACATCCATTTAAGAGGGAATAAAGAAGCATAAGAGCCAGGAGGCAAAGCAACCTTCAGTAAAGCACATGGCTTGCTCCTGCAGCCCAGGGAGTGAGCGTTTCAGGCCAAGCAGCCTGCACTGCCCCAGCAGCACCCAGGGCTCCCCTGCTCCATCCCCAGCTCAGCCGTGTGCTCCCATGGCCAAAACACTCCATCCATCCCCACTACTGGGAAACAACCCACAGAGCAGCCCAGGCAGCAGGAACACAGACACCATGGAGCAATTAAAACATGGGCAGTTGTATAACTTCTGTCAGAACAAGTGACTGAAGGAATTTCTGCCACACCATTTGCAGTTCCAAGTTTAACCTATGCCATGAGAAGATTTCCAAACACTAAACATGTTTCCGTGTGCTGTGGAAGGATCTTTGAAATCAGCTGTCCTGTACCATTCCTATTGCATCTGCTTATAGCCCAGCAACCTGCCAAGGACACAGCTAGCCAAAATAGCAATAAAAATAATTTCCAGGGTCAGGGGAGTGCATCACGCTTGGGGCATTAAGAGTCTCAGCTTTGCTCTAAGCCGCGTTGATAATCAGCACCAGAGACAGCAGGGAGGACTTTCCACCAGGGCGTTATGCTGCTTGGTGTCCATATGGCTCAGTGATGTTTTGCTCGATTTTATTTCATGGTTGGAGAGATCAGAGTTTTCCTTGAAGAGCTGGCAGAGCAGACAAAATTCCAATGGGATTTTCCTGTTCTGGCAGCAAACTGCAAGGAGAAGAGTCCCAGCAGGGCTCTCGCAGATGAGAGGGCTCTGGAGCTGCAGTGATGTGCCAGGACACAGGATCATCCAGAGGCTGAGGACACCTCCTCAAAAAAAGGACTGGAGCAGCAGGAAGGGAATCTTGCCGGAGACCCAGCCCTGGGAACCAGAGCTCAGCAAAACGTGCCCTCAAATTCGGCTGTGCTCCTCCCTGCAGAGCAGTGAGAAGTTCCTGCATCTCAGACACAAGAGAGTGTCCCTCCCAGTGCCAGGAGAGAAGTGCCATCAAGCTGCTGGCAACGGCGACTATAACACACTCCACTTCCCAGAGTATCAATTACATGGACTTCCTCTGGTCACTTCATGATCACAATTGCTAAAGCTAGATGAAAAAAATACCCCAAAACAGCAGGCTGAGAGATTTTTGAATGCTTGACATTCCCCTGGGCACCAAGTCACCTTAAGAGCACGGCCCAGGCCAGAGGGACTGAGCCCTGGAAAGGCTGACATACACGCCCAGGTACCAGCTAGGGACACGACGTGAAACGACACAACGCGATGTGCAGTGCAGGAGTGACTTGGGGAGTGTGAACATCCCCCAGGATTAGGGGACCCCAAGGCACAGTGATGATAGGAAAACACACATGTCCCTCGACAGATTTTATGCAACTGTTGTATTTTGTTCAGATCTATAGCTCTGTCCTTTTTCAGCAGCGATGTTTAACAGCGACTGCTGAGGAGGAAGGGCACTATTTTACAAGTGTTTCTAGGAGAAGTTAAAAGCAAAACCGATTTGATTGCTTAGTACAAATTACTTTTGTATCCTTCTATCCCCATGGTGCACTGTTCTCAGGCTTCTAAAATGAAGAATTAAAAGAGTTGTCTGAAATTAATAATAAAACAACATTTAAAGGCAATAAAATACCTTGCAACAGGTTATGATTAAATTCAGAACTCATACGTATTTACACAGGAGCACTTGGAGGAGACTAACCCAGGCAGGTTCCAGCAGTGAGGAGGCAGGAGAGCATGGCAGCCCTGAGAGGCAGGAGCCTGCAGGGGTGCAGATGTGTTCCCAGGGAGCAGCCAGCTCTCTCCTCCCCCTGGGGATTCCACTGTGGAGCTGTGCCAGCCTGGACAGGATCCCCATCACTCTGCCTTGGCATCCTGGTGGTATAACACTTGCAAAAGCACCCATACCTCTGAAAGCTGAGAGAAGCCAGCAGAGTCAGTGTGGCCTGGAAGCTTTAGGAAAAGATATAAAGGCAAATATTGCCACATCAATAATGAGAGCTTCATGCTACAGTGACTATTCTTCTACCCGTGTTCTGATGTGTTCACTCATGGTCATTACAAACGACTCATTCTTGTCCCCAGACATTAACCAGAGCCACCATTAGTAATATTCTGACCACAGGCAGGTGCAATAAAATTGATCAAGGTGTTGACACTTACAGATACAAGCAAAGGAACATGATAAACTGCCAAGGACTATGAGCAAGAAACACAATGTTCTTTCTTTGTGAAATAGCACCTGGCAGGGATGGCTATTTTGACTTCGTTTTGCATAGACAACAGCTTTCAAATTACCCAGGTGATCCATTTGGCCTCTCACAGCAGAACAGGTAGGCAAAATGGCCCTTGTGACCTTGAACACAAGATGTCTCTGCTTGGGGCACCAGGAGATGAGGGGGGCAAAGGGAGATCCACTGTCAGTTGTCCCACTTGGAAATGAACACACATGTGTGCAACTCCCAGCAAACACCTCTGCACATTTCCCCCCTTCCCATGTATATTCAGTTTTAACTAAACTGTGCATGACACACCAACAAGATCATTGTGTGTATGTGCCTAGTTTGTACGAAAACATCCACCCCAGCCAAGTAAAATATTTACACTAGTTTAGGTTTCTGATACTAAAAAATTAAAATAAAACAGCAGTAGCTGAGAAAATCCCTGTGCAGGATCAAAGGTGGGGAGCACAGCAGAGAAGCTGGGTCCTGAAGCCAGTGAAGGGTGATTCCCAAACACGAGTTGGGGAGATGAGAGATGCACTGCATTAAAATGATGTCCTCAGGGTGTTAGCTACAGCAGGGACACAGCCCCGGGTGTCGGGAGCACTGCTGGGGCCAGCACTGACCACAGGGGCGCCAGGTCCCCTCCCACCCCATCCCACCTGCTTTCCCTGCAGACACCAGAGTGTGGGGAAGCAGCTTGGCTTACCCTGAGCGTGAGGATCATGCCCTGGATGGCAGAGGTGATGCTCTCCTGGTCCTTTTGCTGCTTTACGGGAAGCTGACACTTCTCCCTGCAGCCTGAGATCTGCGACACATGCACAAAGGAAAGTTAGGGAGATGTTGTTGCTGACTTACATTTCTTCCTAGCAAAGCAGTGTGGCAAATTCCCGGGAAAAGCAGAGAATTCTAAAGGGCAGTGCAGTATAATGGATTGCTCCAAGAGTGGTGGTTTGACAGCAGCTGCTCAATTTGAATTCAGAGAGAGAAAAAAATGACTGGGCCTAAACAAGAGTGTTGACCATGAAGTAGACTTTGCTGGAACTGAAGTGAAAAGGCTAATTCATCAAGCTGTAATAAGAACCTCATTGTCATTCATCTTTTATGTGAACATTTGCGGACAAGAGCCTGGATGTCAGGGGAAAGCCCTGTAATTAATTTATCTCTGTTGTGTAAAAGGTAACGGATCTGAACAGGTTCTGTCCCAGCACAGCTGCCTCAGATAAAAATCAAGCAGATTATCTAGGTCTGATTTCTACTTCCACCAAAGGAAATACAAATAGCTGCAGAAAAAAAGTGGAATCATGAAAAATACATCGTTTGGCAGAAGGAAAGGCGCAGAAGATCACCCCCAAAAATCATACCGGCAGGAACAGCTGAAACCTTCAGCAGGGAGAGGAAAGAAAAGGATCATTTGACTGCAATAGGAGAAGCTTATCATCTAGCTGAAGGTATCAAGATAGGATTAAGGCCAAGTGATGGAGGCAGCAATCAAAGTAATTTCCCATGGATAATTTGCCCTCACCGTATTCAGAAGACAATGTCAAGCCTCCCTACAATTACGAAACCCTGGCTCGCTCTTGTTGTGATTGCTCTAATCAAAGCCCTTTATTTTTCGGAAAGCACAAGAGGCACCGGAGCACCTGACACTCATTGAAAGTCAGCAAAACGCGTGTGCTTCCTAGTGATTTCTGCCTTCGCCCTCGCTGCCTCCTGCGCCTCCGGCAGCTCCGCGGTGCGGGGCAGCGGGGCAGGTCTGCGGTGCTAGGCCGAGGGC
>NW_008677398.1:0-54605 GCF_000695815.1 Acanthisitta chloris
GTTTAGTCAGAGTACCCGAGCGTGTTCACACAGGTCCCACTACCCCCGCGGCAGATCACAGAATCACAGAATGTTTGGGTTGGAACTTAAAGATCAGCTCGTTCCAGCCCTCCCTGCCATGGACGGGACACTCCCGCTCGACCAGGCTGCTCAGAGCCTCATCCAGCCCCACCAAGGTTGGGGCATGCACAGCTTCCCTCGGCAACCTGTGCCACTGCTCACCGCCCTCACAGTAAAGCCTTCCTTCCTAACATCTAATCTCATTCAGTTTGAAGCCATTCCCCTTTATCCTATCACTTCCTAACAAAGAGTCCCGTGTAGGGGAGGTGCTCTAGTCCCAGTCATGCTGATAAATGGCTGAATATCAGTTTTGCAAGGTAGATGTGTATATGTCAATATACACATGCACACCTGTATTCATTTTATAGGTGTTCTGGTACTCCTTCTTGTGTAGATACATTATTGTTAATACAGAAAACCTTAACACTTGGCCTTCTGTGTCATAGTATTTGTGCAGGTATAAAACAGCTCTTGAGTGCTGATGCCACACTAATACAATTGAATCGAGGCAGTTTTGAGTACAGATAAGGCCTCCTGAGTGAGAAGGAATACCCTCAAAAAGAAACCAGACAGGGTCTGTGAGGGCTGATAGATATAAACTGTCTATACATTCGCTAATGCTTGCTGTCTGCCTAAGAAAAATTATCTTCATGTGCAAAATCAGTACATGCCAAAGTTTGTCTTTTTTTTTCAGCTGACATCAGTCCTAGAACTCTGTGTTTGACTGGTTTTGACAATAAATATCTGAGGACATTTATATACCTGTGGTTTCTTGTGAATTCTTAGTAAGTACAGTCAAGGTAGTTGTGCTGCATTAAAACTGATGTTACAAATGATCTGTTGTATGAAGTGCATTGTACTTGTAATTTTGTAACAATGAATTAGAAGTTCGTTGTGTGCTATGCAGCCTTTGTTAATGAAAGAAGAAAGCAGTCAAGGAACATTCAGGGACAGAATCACACAAACTTTCTGTCAGAGGCATTTTGCTGCAGAAAACAATTTTAACCTCGGAAACAGACTAATGAGGAGAAACATCATCCCCTTTCCTAAACTGGAGCTTTTTGCTGCCTGGCTAAATTCTCTTTAGCACTCTGCCTTTGCCAAGATGCAATGTAAATAATTATATTTTATTAAAGAGCTTAGCATAAAGGACACAAAAGTGGTTTCTTAAACAGGTAGAAAAAAAGTGGTTTATAAAAATGAGAGGGGGATATTTTCATACAGCAAAAGAACATCCCATGGCATCTAGCCAGCCAATGCTTGGGAAGAGCAGCCCCTGGAGAATTTCAAATGGCTTGTTTGAAGGCTTACATCTCAGTTCACTGTACATTAAGAAAATGATGCGAGAACTATTCAACAACTGAGCACAAAGGGTAATGTTTTCCTCTGCTGATTGCATGCCCAAGAGCTCTGTTCACACTGCTTAACTTACTGCCCCAAATCCAATGGCATGAGAGTAATGAGCGATTCAGACCACCTACTATTCCGGGCTGCCAGACACAGACTCCATATACAGTTGTATCCTGAACTACAGAGCTGCCATGTACAGTAGGCAGTTGAAATACAGAGCCAAGGCTGCATGTGGAGAGTGCTGAAGAACGTTGCTAGGAGGCCTAATGTTCTTCATTGCCAGTCTATGGAACTATCTAAATCTGATATTTCACTCTCAGACAAAGAAATCTCCTTTTAGATGAGAATGTTGTCTTGGTTGAATGAGAAAAAAGATGAATATATATTTTTCTGTTAAAAGCAATCTGTTAAGCAGCCACTGGTTGACTTCAGTTTGGGCCAAGTGCTTTCATCTGGAAGGTGTCCAAATCAGAGATCATCTTTCACATCCATTTCATTTCTATGGCATCAGTTCAACCAGTGTCTTAGGATTCTGCAGCCTTTGTTGTTGGGTGGTAAGAGAAGCTATCAAAAGCTAACAAAGAGCCTATGTCCACACATAATATTCAAGTCCAATCAACTTTAGCTGCAGTTTGAAATTAGGACTCTAACAAGTAATTAATTCTATCATTTTCACAATAATAATGGCTTATGATTTTTTTTGTTTTAAGAGGTCCTCACTCATATAACCTCAGCAACTGTAAAGATGGTGTAGCTGTGCTCTATCAAGACAATAAAAATCCTCAGATATGAGTTAAGAGGATAATTGTTGCTTTTTTCAAAGAATTTTTTCTAAATCAGTTGATATGCTTGCAAGGCAACATGAATCATTCTATTTATCTATAAACAGAACTGGTGAAGTTCCTAGATCATCCTCTGTTTTCCTTGAATAAAGAACAGTGTACTCTCTCACAAGTCTCCTCATACTATTTCTTAGCAGCAGTGCTTTGTTACTGCTGAAGGTGACAGATGGGTTTAGGGGAAACATGTTAACCAGGAAAGGACTTTCACTCTCCACCCTGTCCCATTCAGCTTTTGTGTGTTCATTCAAGGAGAAAATAATGGGACTTTATGGAACCTTTGCCAACAGTAAGCAGACAAGGCACAATTTTAATGTTATCAAGCTGTGACAGAATGGCATAAGCACATAACCTTTTTAGTATGTGGCCAATACAGATTGTTAAGGTAGATGGAGTTTAATTCTGAAGAGATTACATTTATAGGCCAGAGGAAACAGTTAATGGCTGTGATTAGGTGAAGAGGATTGGGGAGTTGTTTTTGTTTTGTGTGTGATATGGGGGTTTTTGCAAGGGTGTTTTCCTCATCCAGGCAGGTATTTTCATGAACTATGAAAGCATTCATTTAAAGGGAAGCAGGATCATCTGTGGTAGTGTTAGATAAGACGGGATTAATTAGATAGGATTGGAGCCCAAAGCATCAAAGCAGAGGGCAGTACTCCATGCCTTTGCTCAGCAGGGGATGAACACAGCTGTTTTCTGGACCAAGGGGAAGCTAGGGTTGAACAATTATAACCTCTCTGCCTTTAAATGATTCTGTTGCATGGCCCTTTGGTGCTGCAGGTGGTAGAAGGACAGCACGGAGAGCAAGATGGAAGGAATTCAGCTTCCCTACTTGACTGTTGTCTCCTTCATCCTCTATATATCCAAGCAAACTCATCTGTATGTTACATGTGTTAATGGTACCTTCTGCTGGGGCACAGAGAAGCAGGGTGTCATGCCTACCGGGGTTCATACAGGTAGTAACCAACTTCAGTGCTTTACCACAGCTCAGCCTCCAAATAAAAGTCTCAGAGAAAAGTGGTTAGAAAACCCCTAACTTCAGAATGGCCTTATGTGGTGCAGTGGCTGCCAGGTGCCAACCAAGCTGCTCCTCCAAGCCACTCCCCCACACTCCCTCCTCAGCAGAACAGGGAGAGAAAATAAGATGAAAAACACATGGGTTGAGATAAAGTCCGTTTAACAAAAGAAAGCAAAAGCTGCATACGGAAGCACAGTCCTACCATAGAATGATCCAAACAGCACTACAACAGGTGTCCTCTTACAACTCAGACACTGTCAGGACCTGCACTGCCTCCATCACTCAAGTTCACATCCATTTCCCATAATATGAAAACAAGCATTAACAGCTGATGGGGAAGTCAGATGAAGTGTGATAGTTCAGCCTATAGGTGAGGGGCTTAAAGCATAATGTAGCTTTTTGTTTCTCACTTTGCAGTGAATCCTACATACCCATTTCTTGATCTTGATGGGTATGTTGTATCATTAATTTTCTACTTCTCTAGAGTTTACTTGTTGACCTTGAGCTCATACATGTTGCCCCTGGACCATTTCATGTTCCTTTAAACACCAATAAACTAGTTTCACAGTCAGTTCTTTCTGGCATGAAGATTGTTATCCTTTCCCACATTTTACATGATGGACCGATATGGTCAGCAGTTGGTACTCTCCCTGTAACTGTAACAGAAGAAAAAGGAGTAACAGGAAGGCTCCAGACTTATTCCAGGGTATGCCCATGCAGAAGTCTCATCCTTATAATCTTTCGCTTTTGCAGTTTTTCAGTTGCTTGTCTCCAAAGAGACATCTGGGGGTCCCAACATAATACTGACATTGTGACTTCTGACCCAAGCTTACAAGCAGATGTTTCACATCTCCTTTTGGTCTCCCACTACCCAGCACCTCTCCTGCAGCCTCCCACAGTGTTGGTGCTCCAAGTGCTGTCATTGTAAATTATTTAAACAGAGCAGTACCAAGTTTTTCTTCTTGCCCCAAAATAGCTGTGGGCAGTCTGTGGCTTCTTGTACTGAACTTTCAGATATTTCCCCCGGTCCTGTTTATCCTGAGCAAATGGTATCTTGTGGGACTAGCTGTTTGGAACAAGATACATTCCAAACTGCAGTTTATAAGAACTGTATGTCTTCATCAGCCAAATGTGCATTAATGATGCCTGTGGATAAATTTTCAGCATGCTTGTTTGATGGCTTCTCTTGGGGCTTGCACAAAAATGGCTTGGAAACGGAACATTTGCAAGGAAGCGGATGCTGGCAAAAGAACGCATTACAATGAGATGTAAAATATGTGCACTGTAATTTATACAGGCAACTAGCTTCTGGAAAACTTGACCTCTGGCCAGTAGAGGACAGAAACATATCCAAAGAGACCACCGAAGCAGCGACTGGTACCCAGTGGGACAAAGATGGAGGGACTAATTATGTTTTTGCAGCTGTTACACCAAGGCTGGAAGTATGTTGGTGACAAATGACTTTGTGCTGGACTGCACAGTAGTTAATACTGGATAAAAGCTACTCTACTCTGTGGTTTGACTGCTTATGTGCAATTAGTGTTATGAACAGGAGTGCAAGGGTGGTTTTTCCCTTCAGGGGTCATTGCTGGTATGCAGTTTCCCACTATTGCTCTACAGCTGGAGGCACATTAAGGTGTTGACAGATGATACTGCTGTGACTCACTCCATAGTAGGACAGAGAGAGGGGTCCCGTGCTCTTTACCTTCCCAAAACATGTTCTAGTTGTGTGAGGGGATCCCTGTTGCGCACTGTAGTACCTGGCTTTTTGTCCTAGACCCTGAAAGGTGCAGGAGCCCAGGGTTTCTCTCTTCATGTGCCTCTATTGATGTTTTATTTATTTCTCTGACTGTAAATCCCTAGTAGTAGGTGAAAACCTTCTCTGTGACTTTACAGGAACAAACCCACCTCACTGTCATTTGGTGGGGCACTGACTACCCATCAGCTGATTGCAAAGAATATCAGTATTCGTGAATTATTATAAGGTTCATAGTTGTTTCTTGTATCTGTGGCATGAGATGTTTTCTTTCACCTTAACTTCCTTCTTAGAACAAAAAATTACTTGTGATTTATTCAGTGTCAATCAATCTAGATTCTCTAGTCTTGTTTCTTATTCAGAGGTTCCACAATCCTTCTTGCATGTGAATCAGATATTGCATGCAAACATGGAAGGCATGTAAAACAGATATTAACAAGGTGGATGATCAGCCCTTCTGGTGCAACAAATCTGGTCCTGGGAATTTTGCATTCTGGTCAGTAGCTCCCCTGCACATGTAACCATGCATGGACTCATTCTGTGTCCTTCATTTTCTCATTTGGACGTTCTTTCACACAATATATTAATCCCAAAGTAAATTTTGCTCTTCCTGTTTTCTTCTTAGTAGCTTTAGAATGATTTAAAGAAACCCAGTTGTGCCCGATATGTTATGGTAGCAGCAGAA
The DNA here is from genome assembly GCF_000695815.1 of Acanthisitta chloris. Classification (NCBI taxonomy): domain Eukaryota; kingdom Metazoa; phylum Chordata; class Aves; order Passeriformes; family Acanthisittidae; genus Acanthisitta; species Acanthisitta chloris. Next base: position 5,709 of record NW_008677398.1, read on the forward strand.
GACTCCAGGCAAGAGTGTAACCTAATTCTGCTGTGTGAGTACAGAAGAAAACAGTCCTTGTCCTCGATGGTTTCCAATTCAGAGATTGTATGTTTCACTGCAAAGAAGAAGATGGATTGAAAAGGGACCTAATAGTTTCTGGATAAGGAGGTTGGAGCGTCCTAATTTACCATGAAAGTCATCAACAGTATAGAAGGTAATGCAGAAAAAGTTATAAGGGTGTGAAAGATATATAGTACAGATCCTGTCCGCAAAAGCCATCATCTCTCGATGAAAGTCAAATGCCACTTGTGTCTTCCCAGTGATATAAGACTATGTGAAATAGGGAATGGAATTATAGATAGGAAAAAAGCATAGCTGGAGGCAGATGTTTGAACACAAATCATCCCTCTAGGCTGATGCATTATTACGGGGTTTCTGGATTGACTCATTGACATTATTTATGCAAAACTTCTGGCCACATTCCCTCTGTGCTATATTACAAGCAATACATTACAGAATGGTGAATGTCCTCTATTTCCCTGGGGTTTTCCATCCTGTTCCTATATAACCTTCCAGATGTATATCACAATTACTAGAAGCAGTATTTTTCCCATTATAACGTGGAATCTATATACAACATCTGGCTGTTTTAGTTGACGACATTCCCAAGTAGTGCAGGCTTGGATGATGGCAAAACTCATCATCTTGCTGGATCTGTACTAATTGCACATTAGGTTTTAACCTTTTTTCTTAAGCATTGTGTAACCTAATTTTGTTATGGCATGTTGGAAAGTGTTTTGCAACTTGTAGGGTATGCTGTGTGTGAAACAGATGTTCTGCAGACTCTGTATGGCTGCAACTGTACTAATAAACTAAAGGCTCATCAGGCTGTTCTCTGGGTGCGAGGACTATTGGCGTAGAACAGTCCATATGCATACCATTTGACTCTTTTAAACTTTGGAAAAGGGTAGAAACACACATGCTGCCTACTGGAAATGATTGCTGCCTCCTGTTACTTCCAAGACTGCTGATGGTAGAGTGCTACTGTCCTGGGTAACCTACTCTTCTTTTTGCCATGCAGTCTTCTCAGTGAGTACACCCATAACAACGATATTTTTTTCTTTGTTCTTATGACCAGTATCTTTGAAATGCAAAATGGGATGGAAGAAGAGAGAGCTACTAAAGAAGAAACCTCATAATCCTGTAGTCCATGTTATTTTTAAGAGGAAAATGGAATTTGGTGAAGTTGTTTGTTTTTTTAAATTGTTATAGGGGCCTTTTTTAATGTGAAATGTGTCATGAGCAAGTGTTTTCTCCTTGAGCTGTGTGAAGTGAGTGAGAAGTCTGGTGTTATTTCAGTTTCACAAGTTTGTCAGTATCTGGAACAAGGCTTTTCTTGGAATGAAGATGATAATTAGTGATCTGAGATCTAAGCATGTTCTGAGATTACTACTCAAAAAGGCTTATTAGCAGAGTGAACATACTGTCAGATGTGCTGTGACAGGATGAGGATCTCCAAACATGGTAATGCTTGGGAAATTTGGAGAATTCCTTCTTTGGATCGGAACACCTTACTTACATTTATCTGTGAGTAGAGACTCAACCATAGCTAGTAGAAATGCTTTCACTGAAAATAATGACAGCAAGAGGAAGAAAGGAGTGTGAGCCACACAGAGCTCAAATATCAGTGTCTGCTGCTGTATCAGGCTATTACAGATGGGAGTACAGTGATGTTCCCTTGAAAGGAGCTACCATGGACTTGCTGGTGATGGTGCTTTGACAGGGACAGTAGAGGAGCTGTCTCAACCCTAAGAAAACTCTCATGGTCGCTTCTGTCTTTACAGAGATGTGAAGAGCAAGAATGCAGACAGACAAATTGTAAGGGTAGAGAGGCAGAACACATTAAAATTACATGGTACTGTAGAAGAGGATTCTGAGAAAAATCCAACTGTTTTAAGCCAATGCACTGAATTCTCAAAGAAAAGGAAAAACAGAAAAGCACAAGTTCCCTCTCATGTAAAGCCTTACTGCCAAGTCCTTCAAATGGGTCTTCAGCTCCTCTGCAGAACTACCTGAAATCTTGCTGCATTAACAGGTGGGATGATACCTGTTTTTATTTGTGCTGGCAGTGCTGACAATTTACCTTGGCTTCATCACTGTATCCTGTGACTGTTGCAGCAGGGTCCTACCATCCTGTACTTTCTTCATCAAGCTTAAAGCAACCATTATGGGGCCCTTCAGCTGCAATTACCTGCTTCCTGTAATGCAGGGAAGTTTGGTCTGAATTTTAAAAGACCCCATTAAATTGATTTTTTTAAAAGGCTGTAAATATAAGTCTTAAAAAAACAAACTATGCCAAAAGTCAATTAAAATGTTTCCACCAGGTATTTTCAATATTTAGAGAGAACTGCATCTGTGATGATAGCAAACAGAATTGGTTACCTCCTTCCACCTCATCTCCAGTGACTCCAGTAAAATTATTAAAATTATTTGTTTGTTTTTCAATGATTTTTTTTTTTACTTCTGAAATGTACAAGAGGGAGGTTTCTTTTTGAAAGTGCTCATCCTTTGATATATGACGTTAGGAGCAGCTACAGATGTTTTCATTTAACTGAATAGAAGCTTTTCATTAAATGAAAAGTTTTGATGGAAAATTTCTGGTCAGCACTGTCTGAATGACATATCACATAGCTTTGTGATAATAAAAAGAGAAAAAGCCCGAAGTTAAACAGACCAGAAAGTAGTAGTGTGAAAAGGAGAACTAATTAGTTTGATTGTTCAAGCAAAGAAACCACAACAAAGCAAAATAACCAAAATCCTTCAAGCTTATGGTTTATTGTTCAAGTAGGCATTTGAAAACTCTTTCATTTCAATGCTATAAGGACATTGTTTGTGCACATGATAAGTATTGCAGCTTTTGGGGGTAAGAAGTGGGACTTTTAAATAATGTCATTTTAGCCAAGATTAACCCTTTAGAAGATGCCTTTTTAGAAAGCATTAGCAAATACCATCCATGTGCTTATCAGCAGAAGACTCAGTAGGCTTTCTTGGTGTGAGGCTGGTAAAAATAATAACAATCCACACACCACTGCAAAATAAGATGAAAGTAATAATATTGTAGACTTCCATTTTTAATTTCTAGAGGTATTATCCTTAGCTCTCATTGCTTGGTCTGAGGATCTTCAGGCCCATACATCTTTATTTCTCATGTGCAGGTGCCAAATTACTTTATAGAAAGAAAGCACAAATAATACAGAGAGGACTTTGAATTCAGAAAAATCTGTGAAATCCTTTTTGCCATGCCTACAGTATGAAAGTCTGGGTCTAAAAAGAGTGCTTACAGATAAAATCTGTGCTCTGTTGCTACTTCTGCAGCTGAGATTAAATGTAATATTTGTTTCATGTAGAAAGATTGTAACTTACCAGCACATGTTCCAAACACTGTAGGACAGTCCTTCCCTTGGACCAGTAAATACCTATCTTTAAAATGTTTTTTTCTGTCAACCTGTGCACATCCTTCCACCAGAGATGCAACTCTGCCATCCCATCTTTCTTCTTAATCTAAATGTTTCATGATAGAAATGTCTTTAAGGATGATGCTTCCACGAGTGCCAGAAGTGACAGAACAAACATACAGCATTGAGGGCGTGGGAAGAGGTCCTTGAGCAACTGATATCTGCTGAGTAATAGCTGCAAGCATGAGGAGAATTAAAAGCTCATACTGAAGCATGAAAAGAAGAAAACTACAGTGCAAAGGTCAAGTCAGTGTTTCATCATTTGTCATTTGAGTCGAACTAGCTTTCAAATCCATATCTTCTGAGAGCGTGAAAAGTGAAGTTTTCTAAGTGACTTATCTTTTGTCTATATGGCACTATATGACAGCAGTGGCAGCATCTAGTGATTCATGTCTACGGGGAAGTGGATAACAGGAGGAAAAAAATTAATATTGGGGTTGATAGCAATTGTCATGGTTCCACTGACGTCAAAGAGACAGCTATCAAGTGCCAGGAGTTGGGAAAATTTACATGCGTTGAGCATCTGTGCCATCCTGTATTTTATTAACTGACAATTCTGACTGAAAACTAATGAGGGAGAAACTACAAAAGAAAAGATTCATACAGATTCAAAATATGAACTGCAGAATTTAAGTCTTAGTTTGGGACACTTTGGAATATGGGATTGATGAACTTGATCCAGCTCACAGGAAATACAGAGCCATTTCTAAGATACATATTTTGGTGGGATAATTATTTGAAACTCGGGCCTAGAGCACATTTTTCCTGTGTTATCCAGCTAACACAAGTTTAGTGGGAGAATAGTGTCTTCTTTACAGGATGCCTGATGACTGCTTGGATCCTAATTAAGTACGATAGAGAAAAGTCTTTCTCTGATTTTATGTTCTTTTATTTAAAAATACTTTTGTTTATGGTTAAAATTCTTCAGAATTAATTAACCTTATCATTCAGCCTTCCATGACCAATAGAGTTTAAAAGTTGTAATATATCAGTTAAATTAATTAACACTAACGCAAGTAATATATTTCAGATGTTAATCACATCAAATCCTCAGGCAAAATGGGAAAAAAATTACATTAGGGACAGAACTGCAGCTACTGAAGTAAAGGAAAAGGCTGCATTGAATCATTAATGGGCTAAACATCAGGTCTGAAATAACAGTGCTTCTCAGACTCATAATCCCAGAGGGACCATCTTTCACCCTTACACCATAAATATACAAGGAGTCAGTGCTTGCTATGCCTCAGTTTTTAGCCTTAGAATTTAAGTACCAAGATCTTGTGTTTCATATGAACAGTACAGATCTAATGGCAAGAGCATAGTTTAGTTCATCCAATTTGCTGTCATTTTCACCATTTTTCAATCTGCATATCCTTCACTCTGGATTTTCAAGTGATGCAGTAAATTTACAACAGGAAGGACATAGAAACTCTAAGGCCAAAGCAGGAATCCAGGTTAAGGGCAGGACTGGTGGCTATTGTACTGAAAATACTGAAATATTGCTGTATACAAACCGAGGTTGATTATATCTGTTAAACCACTTTAGAGAACGTGATTGATGTTTTTATACCACGTACATACAAAATTGTTTATACTGACTGTTTCGTGACGCTGTTGCATCACTCCAGCTGCACATCTGCAGCATGGTTTTGTTTTTGAGGAACTCCAGACTTGTTTTCCATCAGCATGCTAATGTTTTTGAAGTCCCTTAACATGGACATAAGTGTTGGATGCAAACATTTATGCAGTCCCCAGTACTGCACCCCAATCTTCTGGCTTGGCACATTTCCCCATTGTTAGGGCCATATTAAGGTTATAGAATAGAATCACAGATTCATCAAGGTTGGAGGAGACCTCTAAGATCATGAAGTCCAGCCATTAACCTGCGACTCTGCTGGAACTCCTAAACCCTAAACCTTATCCTCCAGTGTCAGATCCAGATGCCTCTTAAACACTTCCCGGGATGGTAACTCCACCACCTCCCTGGGCAATCAATTCCACTGCCTGAACACTCTAACAGTGAAAAAAGTTTTCCCTTTCACGTAGTTTTAGAGACTGATGAAGTCACCCCTGAGCTGTCTCTTCTGAAGGCTAAACAAACCAAATTCCCTCAACCATTCCTCATATAACATGTGTTCTAGACCTTTTATGAGCCTCGTTGCCCTTTGCTGGACTTGCCTCAGTGCCTCAATGTGCTTTTTAAATAGAGGGACCCAAAACTGAAGACAGTACTCAAGGTGTGGCCTCACCAATGCCACGTACAGAGGGATGATCACTTCCCTAGTCCTGCTGGCCACACTGTTCTTGATACAGGCCAAGATGCCATTGCCTTTCTTGGCCACCTGGGCAGACTGTTGGCTCATATTGAGCTGTCTGTCCACCAGCACTCTGAAGTCCCTTTCTGACAAACAACTCTTGAGCCATTCCTCCCCCAGACTGCAGCACTGCAGAAGGTTGCTGTGACCCACGTGCAGGACCCAACACTTTGCCTTATTGAACCTCATGCAGTTGCCCTCAGCCCACTGATCAGGTCAGTCCAGGTCTCTCTGTAGAGCTTTCCTATCCTCAGGCAGATTGAATCTCCCACTTGACTTCATGTCACCTGCAAATTCACAGAGGGTGCATTCAATCCCTATGTCCAGATCATCAATAAAGATGTTAAATAGGACCAGCCCCAATACTGAGCCCTGGGGAACACCACCAGTGACCAGCCACCAATTGGATTTAGCTCCATTAACCACAAATCTCTTGGCTCAGCCAGTTTTTTGTCCTTCAGAGAGTCCACCCATCCAAGCCATGAGCATCCAATTTTTCTAGAAATATGCTGTGGGAAACAGTGTCAAATGCCTTGCGGAAGTCCAGATAGAGGTCAGTGGCAAGCCATAGCAGTCTTACTTTTACATATGGTCTGAGGGAACAGAGACAGGTTCTTACAAGGGATGCCTTTGGCAGATCCTTCTCCTGACCTTGTCTTCCTGTCATGTCAACAGGGGCAATTATTAGTGTCTCTTCTCTTCTCTTTGTTTATGTCCAGTCCTCTCTATGTAATCTACTTAAAAAGGTTCAGTGACCATTTCCATACTAACAATTCATAAGTCTACCTTTAATTAATCCCCTATCTCAGCTGGTTTTATTTGCTGTGATCCAGGGAGGTACTTAAGCATGTGCTTAGCTTTGAGTTTATTGACATTCCAAACTCAGGCCAACATCATACTTTGGAGAGCTGTAAAAATAATAACTAATTTTATTATTGAAATTGCCATTCTTTGTGCTGTAAGGCTGATAGAAAAATTGGATTAGTATTGACCCTTCTAAATAAGGGATGTTTGAACATAACAAAAAAAATAATTAAAGAAACAGACAACATAAATTTAAAATGCATTATATGCAGCTGCATGCCACATCTTAATAATACATCCAATACACAAATCTACATTTAGGATAATGTGTTTATAAAAACATATGAACCATATAAGCTGATATTGCATATTCTGTATTGCATGGTAAATGTTTATATCTATATCTGTTTGTATGTAACTGTGAGTCTGTATGAAATGTATACATCTGCCCAGTCATCTTTGTGTTGTAAACCATTGTATAAAAAATTTAGATGAATAAAATAAATCTTTCTGACACCTCATGTATTTCAGCTGCTTGACAAAAATTCTGAGAATTGTCTGAACAAAACTATTTGGTCCATCTGTCTTCACACTAGGAGGAGAATGATAGCAGCTCTTGTCTTGTCTTGCCTGGTGGTTATTTAGTAAATGTCAGCAGGATGATGGTCTATAGGAATTGTGTTGCTGCTGGTAATGCCCATGTAGTGATATGTATACCATGAGAAGATGCCAGTGTATGCTGGTTGTGTTTATAATAGAGAGAACGTTTTCAGAATGAATCTAACTGAAGTGTTCCTTAGCTAAAGGAGAAAGAGAGAGTAGAAAATAACTTCAAACGAAATGTTCCTGAGGCACAGATAGAATCCTTATTTGGCCATATAAGGCAAGACCTAAATTTGAACACAGCCTTCATATGAGTGTGAGAGCCAGGAACAGATTGGCTTCCTGGCGAAAAGTGAGTGAATTGCTTCAGCAGCCTCTCCTCATTATGTTGTTCCTGATGCCATAAACTTTATTATAGTGATAATCACTGCTTCTGGATTCCTAAGTCTTCTCATCACTGGGTAAGAGTGGAGATAAGCTCAGCTAAGGCCAAACTGACTGAGGCTCCTGATCTTTGCAACATTAACAAGTCACGAGATATGAACTAGACTACCCTTCTTCCTTACCGTATGATTTAAAGGCTGAACCAAAAGCTAATGGGAAATTCTCAGCTATGGTGGCTGAATCAAAAACATTTTGGATCTGTTCTTAGGAACTAACTCTTCGGTAACTTAATAATGTGCTATATGGGCATTTCTGAATTTTAGATATTCACAACTGGATACCTGTTGTGGATGTAAATGTCATATCTAACCTCAGTTTCCATAATCATTGGAATTAAAAAGCTCAATTACAGATGTCTCTGAACATTCAGAACTTTGTGGCTTTTTTCTGCTCAAAATCTTAATGTCAGGATGAGGAAATACGAGGTTGGAAGACAGAAGTGATGAGTGTGACAGCCAAGCATAGCAGGCCAAATAATTGCATGTATTTGAATGTTGAATCTATACTGTGATACTAACTAATTCAGCAAATATGAAAGATTTGCAGAGTATAAGCTGAATATAGCCAAACTGAAAGGATATTTAAAATAATTCTCAAGTAATCTTCCTTCTGGCTAAAACAAGAAAGCTGGGTGGATGTAGTTGACTGCTGGCAGAGCTCTCCACCTGCCCTTGGAATCTGTGTCCTCCTCTGTTTGGCCTGATGTTTAACAGGACCTAGAGTGGTGCATCACCCTTTCCTGCAGAGGAGGCATGCATAGTCCCTCTTTTATCTAACTGGGCACTCTGCAAACACAGAATATGGGTGTTACAACATTATGTATGCTGAACAGAGATGGCTGGTAACAGGTGGAAGAAAGTTGTGGTTGTTATTACCATATGAGAGATATGGGGTGAAGAGTAGGTAGTGATAGGATTTCTTTGTAAATAATAGTAATCTGTAAGCTGTAGTGTGGAGGCAAGCCCTGTTGTCCAGACTCTCCCACTTGTCAAAGGAGAGAGAAAGACATCTGTAGCGAATAACATCCCCAGGATTGGTGGTCACACCTCTCTCTTGACTGTAGAGCACAGCTCAGTTTGAACAGCTGAGTAAGGGAAGGCAAGCCCCATCCCCAGTGACAGTAGCAAACCTCCTGGAGAAGGCTGTGGGATAGTTAAAAATTGGACATGGGTATCCCGAATCCTGTATCTTGTGAGCAGTACTGTTCTCTATTTTAAAAGATGAATGTTTGGTGACGAAGAAGGATGAAAAGAGGAAGATTTCTGCTGAGACAAAACTAAGGTCATCAGCATTGATCTGGAGCTTAGTTCTGAGAAATCATATCCATTTCAGAGATTTTAAATTAATCTGAAGGCTGTATAGAAAGTGAAGAAGTGAAAGTGTGGCTGTGAGGCAGAAAAAGTGTGATTAGTTAGAAGACAAGCAGGTTCTAATTGCAGTAGAGAGCTGAATGTGACAAAACCGACAGTCCCCCTGATCTTGCAAAGATGTCCTACTGTGCCATATGACAATGACAGATAAGGGACTGTCATTTGAAATAATATAAATTGAGAAGCAGTTGCTTTGTGGGTCTGACTGATGAGGCCACCCAGAAAGTGAGACCTTCTCCAAAGGGGTTTAGTGATTTAAACACAAGACCTGGAGTTCTCCAAAGGATGGCAAAGGTGAAAGGCCATCATACCAAAGGAAAAATGGCACTTTGCTACTTAGTCTCTGTTCTCAGGACGAACTGCAGGCAAGAGAAAGGCTAGTAAAGATGTCAAAAAAATTAAAATGTCAGTAAAAGAGTAACAAAAGGAAAAGAGCTGTAAAACCGTCCTAAGTTCATTTGTGATAGCATAGAACAGAAATAGAAATGTCTACAGCAGACTTCTTTCATCTGAAAAACCTTATACTCCTCCATATGCAGGAGCAGTTTCTTTGATGTCATTTTATTTGTTTTCTGGTACTGTCTGCCCTGCCATGTACTCACATTCAATTTTGTTTTCTGTGGAACACACTTTTTCAATACTTGTACAGTAGTTGTTTCCCTTTACAAAACAACTGACATTCCATATATGCAATATGATTATATGCATGAATATTCTGGTTCAGTCCAGTGAGAGGTCCTCTCTTTACAGTGCATCACTGGCAAGTGTTTTAAACTCTGTCACTCATCCCTGGAATGGGGACTTCACTTCAAGCTGCCCACTGTGGCCTTCACAGCTATTGTAGGTCCTTCACTTTTCTTGCACCATAAGAAGAGGAAAGTGTGTAGGTAACTCTACATTACTCTGATATGAAAGCTAGTATTTTCCGAGGGGTGATCAAGGAGACAGTGGTATTCACACTAGAGAGTCCATTTGCATGACAACAAAGTCTCCTCAAAACAACCATCTAGAACAGAAGAGGCTCAGAGACTAGTGACTGGAAATGCCTCACTCAGTATGGGCATGAGGATTTAGTTTTTATCAGTGTCAACACCTGTACGTGTCCAGCCTTTGTTTCACTTCCCCTTCCTTGTCTCATAAAATGCTTAATCTGTCTCAAGGATATTTTAGGGGGACTAATGGTGTGATTTGATTCACTGATGATACACCCAGCTGCAAATCTCTTTCAGGAAGTGCCAAGTGCTCCTCTCTAAATGTACCAGCTTTGTATGCCAGTGGTCTGGGATCCTCAATTCCAATAATTCTAAAGCCACCTCTGAGAGTTCTGGCCTTAGTCTGAGGAGTTTTGAAATTTGGAACAGGATCTCTGAGTGTAATTCATATGGTGCTAAACAAAGGACACACTTTGTGCTGCTTAATGTTTCTACATTATTTAACAGATACATCTGGCAAACCCCCACCCCCCTTGCATCTCATTACCCTTCCCTCTCCCGGCAGTGCACTTTCAGGCCTGGTCAGGTAAGGGATTCAGTTTCCATTCCCATGCTCCCTGTATTGACAGATTATTTCAGATGAAAGAGACAAAGCAAAGGCAACAGGAATTCAGACAAGCAGCTTGGAACGACAAGAGATACATGTTGCCAAATGCCCAATCTATCACCATCAGCATCACTGAATCCAACATCTTTCTGCACTTTTGAATCATCGTGGACTTTATACACCACCTCCCTCCCAGTTTCTAAATATCTTTGTTGGCCTGTATCATTTTTCTTTCTAGAGGATATTATTTTCTTGGGCTTTTATTTGCTTCCACACATATTTTTATGCAAGTCAGAAAAGATGTTTTGTCACCTGCAGCTAAGCTGCCAACTGAAACTGGCTGGCGTGTGCACATTACGCCAGGAATCTGTAAGCTTCACTGGCTGCTAATAAAGTGGCAGATTGATGTTAATGTTAAGAATGTCTGACTTTTAAGTCCCTATATATAGAGTCAGCCCTGTTAGCCTTATTATTTATTTATATAGTACTAAAGGTGTACATGGCACTTTACTAACAAATGAGGAGATGAAGTCCCTCCACGGAACCACTTATAGCGGCTAATTTAGAGTGCTATGGTGTAAGTTTAGTGGACATATTGAGGAGTAGGGGCAATTAACACTGAAGAGGAACAGAGCCATGCAAAGCTTCATGGAAGCAGCCAAGATGGCTTTAAGGATGTCCTTCATGGTGATTGTGGGTAAAGTCTTAGGACTGCAGCCCCAGAGACCTGGATTTAACAACTGACTCTTCAACAGATCTCCTGTTCAAGCCTTAGCGGTGCATAGTGGGCACTGCTGTTGTGCTTCAAAATAAGGTCTTTGTGCTTAGCTTTAACTTTTGGCATCTTGACTTTGGTAGACCTGTGCCAGCTTATATCAGCTGAGGATCTGTCCCTAAAAATAGAAAACCACAAACTACCTTTCTTAGCTGAGTTCTGAAGAGACACTTGCAAACATTTGTGCATGTTTTGTCTGATGTCACTAGGGTTTATTTGCAACTTATCTGGCAGAAGAGTGTGGAATATGCTTTGCATACCATTTCCAGGCCAAGTGTGTTGGAGATTAAATCACTGTTAATATACTTTATTTTCTTCAGTCTTAATGTGCACTTTCTTCTGCTATTGTACAAGACACACAGACAATTTCAATTATTTTTTTTCTCTTGACTTGTTGACAAAGCAATGAGCCAGCTGCAACACTGATCTCTAAGGTATGCCGGCATTCTTTTCAGCAGGCAAAGGATTTGTTTATGACAACCTGTTATTCTTATTCCATTGTTCCACTTTCTGCCTTATCTGTTGATGCTTCTTTCTTCACATTAGACATTTGTTGCTGGTGGGCTGTGTTATCAAGTGCTCTAGGACATCTGAGCTAAAGGCTGCATCTCTCAAGAGCAACGTGTCAGAGAAATCTTCAAAGAAGTCTTAACAAAGGATGCATTTGAAGCAAGAGAAGTCTGGCTATTTTAGCTATTCTTCCTTTTGATCTCGGAAAGTAGATTGTGAATGTGACTGCTCTGTATTTTCCTGTCGGGTCCCTTGACTCTTTTTCTAAAAGGTTATGTTAGTTACTTCCTACTCCAAAGGGACTAATAAATGCATTAAATGTCAGCCGAAACTCCTCTGCCTTCTATTCTTGTTTGTTTTTAATAGTCTCAGTTTCCTATTGCCTGAATCTCAGAGCACCATCAATTTTCAGATCTTTCAAACTTTCCAAGGAAGTTTGGTGCTATTGAATGTCTTGTTTGTCCTTATCACTTTGCTGACTGACAACAAAAGTGATTCACCTTTTGCATTTCAGAATGTGGCTTATCACTACTCCTCTGCCTTCTATTCTTGTTTGTTTTTAATAGTCTCAGTTTCCTATTGCCTGAATCTCAGAGCACCATCAATTTTCAGATCTTTCAAACTTTCCAAGGAAGTTTGGTGCTATTGAATGTCTTGTTTGTCCTTATCACTTTGCTGACTGACAACAAAAGTGATTCACCTTTTGCATTTCAGAATGTGGCTTATCACTACTGTTACCCCTCTGCAGCCTCCCCTGCCCTTGTGCAAGGAACGGGTTTGAAAATCTGCTTGCCAGGCTTTGGCACTCTTACTGATTCTTTGCTTTAATTTTCACTGCTTTCATTTAGAAGCAACAACAACCCATCACTCTGTCTCAAGGTAGAATGAAATATAACTTATCATTTACAACTAATAAGCAGAATCATCTTGCTTTCAGTTTTAGTGGGTTTTGTCTATAAATTGTCTGATGTTGTTGAATTAGGATAGTTAGAACTGTACAAGAATTGATTTTTTAAAATATCGGAATAAAGATGGCAAATTAAGATAATATTCTGTGTATAAAATTATTCCATTCTGGTCTCCTGACAGATTTCTCTTCAGTAAAATCAGAAATTTAATGTCAGTTTTGACAATCTTAATTCTCCAGAATTTGTTTAAAGATCAACATGATTTGAAAAGTAAAACTAATGCTTTTATTGCTTAAAATGGGAAAAGTTCAATTTTTGCATTGTATTCAGGCTTCTCTTTTTTTCTTAATTGCACCATCTGGTTTAATAAAATATGCTACAACTCCTTGCAAACTGATTCAGTGATGGATATGGCTAACTTTTACTTATTTAAAAATCCTAAGTGATGTGCTGTTTATAAAATTGTTACAGTATTTTCTGCATGATCATTGGAATGACTAGTGTTAAGAAAGGTGAGAAAGTGAGATGGTTTTCTTAAAAGATACAGGAGTGTTAGTGAGGGAGGCTGTACCAGAATGTGGGCACTTCAGAATTACGACTAAAATGGCTATAGACATACATGTGAACATGTTTGCTTCTGTGAAACCTAAATACTGATGTGGAATTTTTGTCAAGTCTTTTTATTAACCATTTTCAAGGTGGCTGGTTACTGCATGTGATGGGAAAATCTCCTGATGGTTGTAATCTGCCACTTTACTGTAGTCAAGTGCTTCCCTGGGACTGCTCGATTCCATTTCTTCCTGCTCCAGACGTCAGAGACAACATATCAGCAATCTGCATGGGTGACATGGTTAATCCATCCAGAAGGAAGCTGAGAGATGGGAGGAATTTTAATGAAAGATTTATTATTCATCATAAAAGTAAACGCTGTTCATTTTATTACAGCTTTCCAGTCATCCTGGAGCTGATTCCTAGCCAGTAAGGTATGGTAGTGATCAGTTTACACAGGTGAAATTGGACAGACACACAAGAAAATCAATGTGTAACACGGAAACATAGTATGAGACTTGGCATCGTCAGCAGGAGGCAGTTTTACCTTGTGCTTCCTTACATACATATGTTCGTAGGGAAAAAAAACACGCAGAGGAACAGAGATTTTTCCACTTTGCCATAGGGAGTTTGACATACTCCCAAAATGACAGCAGAAATGAAAGGTGGACAGATGCAGGCATGATTTCTAGTACTCACTGTAGCTCCACGTAGTGTAACTGGAGTACATAGAGCCTGGAGTGACTATTTTAATCCAGGTAGCCTTGGGCTTACAACTTGTAAATCAGAGTCTCTACCTGTATCATGTGCTTTGCTGTGGATTAGTTAATATCTTGAAGGCATTTTAAAGTACCAGCATTCCCAATGCCTTAAATTAGACATCATTTTGCTATTTGTACCTTTGTATTATATAATTTTTCTTATTCCTATTTTTGAAGAGGCAAGTGAAAATGACAATTGTCATTTTTTAAGAGTAGACAGTCGCAAACAGAAATACTCAACACCAGGTTCATTCCTGGGGATGTGTTGCAGCAATTGCATGTACCACAGAGCAGCTGACACAGAAGAAGGGGCATGACAGGGCTGGAGGTTTCTCCATGAGAAAAGACACATGCTGGAAGGTCACTATGCTAAAACAGAAGACTCTCCACTGAAAGCAAATTCACATTCATATTTAATAGATGTCACTAACAGTGTGAAAAAGCTAGTGAGGATCTCCATTTGGAAGTCTCTACCGGGTTTCAAGAGGATGTACATGTACCCCCTTTTTAAATAATGCCAAAAACTATCAGTTAATCTTGAATTTCTATCCAGTCCAGAAACATTATGTTCATCTAGTAAAATGAAGATACTTTTACCTCATCAATCTCCGAAAATTATCTTACTATTTCTAGGGTTTTTAATATATAAAATATGTCCACATATGTAGGAACGTTAGAATATGTTGTTCATGCAATATGATTATTTTCTCTTTTAGTTACAACAGAGTGTTTCTAAACTTGAAAGGCTTGAAGAAACAAACCAAGCTAACCAGGCAAGCATGTGTTTTCAAAGATGATCTTAAAAAGAAACATGTCCAAAGGGAATGGTAGAAATTCTTTACAAGAGGAAGATGTTTTTTCAGCCCTGATCTGTCTTTTGAATGTCAAACCTATGGGTGTGAATGGCATACAATCCAAAGGTGTGATTTCCATTAGGATTGATATACCTGAGTTAGTTTTTCAATTAGCATCTTTGGATCTGAAGAGCTGCAGTTATCAAGTGCTTATCAAGAATTTTCTCAGACTTTATGCAGCCTGTACCATTGGGCAAGATGTGGTTTGAGTACCTGTGTATGATCTTTATCTCACCTAATTGTAGAACACAGCACTAGAAGGGACCCTGACAAGTCCTCTAGTCCTTCCTCCACTGCTCTTCATCATAAACCAGTCTCACTCATTCCTTGAAACTGGTGTGATGAGATGTCCACAGTCACCCTGTGCAATCATTTCCAGTGCTTTATTCTCTTTGTTACAGCATTTTGTCTATTGCCTAACCTAAATATCCCTCATGTTACTTTTTGTCCTATTCACAGTGAATGCAAAGGACAGTGTATCCCTGCAGTGCTTTGTAAGAATTTCTTACATACCTGGAAACTGTTAGTATGTCATTTTTCTCTCTTCTAGAGCTGAGCCTATAACAGCAACACAAAGAGAAATAATGGCAGCAATAATAACTATCAAGTCCTATTCACCGAATGCCCTTGCAAGTTATCTACATTGTATATCTTCCATGAGATAAAGACAGAACAGTAACCTGGATTAGAGTACAGGCTTCTATCCCCCTTTCTGGACCATGAAGGCTGGTTTTGTCCTGGCAGACCCCCCTGCCCCCCGGGATGTCCCCGCAGTCCCCGGGCTCGGGCGCTGCGGCGAGAACCGTGAGCCGCTGGTGCCACCTGGTGCCAGCCCTGCCCGCCCGGGACAGCGGCACGGCACCCCGGGAGGATGCGGGACAGAGCATCACACAGCCCAGCAGCTAATGAAAGCAAATTCACCAAAACGGCGCGCAGGAAAAATCCCACTGCTGTCAAGGAGTCCGAACCCTCCGAGTTTAATTTCTTTTTCTATCAGCTGCTACCTCTTCTTCATGACCCGAGCTATGAAAGGCTTTTCAGAGCTAAACATTTTCCTAACTCATTTGAAGTCGGTGTGAGACAGTGGCATGCAAGCCTTGGAACAAGGAAAATCTCCAGGTATAATCTCTGCCTCTCACTCTCTGATGTCAAGATCTTACCCTAAACAAAGTTGACTTGACACCAGTTAGCAAGCAAACAGCTGAGGAAAATACGAATTGTTCTGAACTCTGTGTTCTGTCTCAAGTACAGCAGAAAACTTCTAAGAGGTCTGGTTTGGCCTGGAAAATGACAGAACATCCATGTATTCCAGTTTCCCCTCATGGGTCATGGTGTTAAACAGGCTTAACACTTGGTGTTCAGGTTCTGGTTACACTTTCTAAACCAGAATAAATTACTGTTGCTATTGACAACATGCCAACAGGAGAATAATAAACATAGCTATAACTGGCCAATAATTTCTATCAGAAAATGCTAATTTGAGGAAAGAAAAATGCTAATTAGATGTATCAGTTGCACAGTTTTTAATGAAAAATATTGAAACATCATATTCTGGCAAAGAAAAAAGAATTTATATCAAGCTCATCAAAATGCTTATATTCTATATGGCTACATATTAGGAAAACTTAAGAAAAATGAGAGAGGACTACTTCAGCAATATTGAAATAATTGACTGAAAAAATAGTAATTATTAATTTTCTTTCTGTATTTCTAAAACTTGCATGGCACAGTGAGATCTAGAAATGTATTCCAAGGGTTTTTTTTTATATTTTCATTTATCTATGGAAAATCCACATTCTATATGGCAGAAAACTGGGTAAGTGGGAATGGTAGTTACTGAAGTTAACATGGAGAATTGGAAGTTGAATTGCATAAAGCAGTAAAACAGAATAAATTAAATTAAGAAGAAATTAAATTAAGACCCAAGAAATTAAAATGCTGGGTCAGAGAGATAAATAATTGAACTAGTAAAGAAGGGAAGAAAGAACAAAATCATCTTTAAAAGACCATGGACATTACTATTGTATTATGTAGTAACTCAAATCTGTTCCTGCACTACAGTATATGAATTTTACATTAGATTTACCCAAATGCTGCTCTTTTGATTTATTTCTTTATTTTTATTTAAGAAACTCATCCTGCACAGCCACAATCAATTGCATATTTGATATGTATGTATATTTTTGCTAGGTGTATGGAGCAACAGGTTGGGAGGGGACGTGGGTCTTAAAGGTTTCATATTCTGCTATTTTTGTGTGTACATATATCCCCTAGAAAATTCACAGTGCCCCTTGCCTTCATACTCTCTGACCATCTAGAGCATCCCTGACACAGTGAAGTTAGCATACAAAGTCTAGGGAAGAGCACTTTAAGTCACGAGCAAGAAAACACCAAATTAGCTGCAACAGGAAATTTACCTGGAACATCCACTTAAAGTTGATGTACCAAATCATTGTGGCTGCTGTGCTTGCCATTTACTTTAGCAACTATGAAGGATGAGCATCAGCTGGATGTGGCTTCGTAGAAGAAACTGATGTTGCTCATTCTGCTGTCAGCAATTAAAGAAGATTCATTAGTAGATACTGACACAGAAAGTGATTTTCGTTATGAAGCGTGTGGAGATGCAGATGTATGAAGGGGTTCTATAAAGATAAATGGAAGTAGTGGCTGTTTGATGGGCTTTGGGTGAGATAGATTTTTGTCATGTATTTAAATAACTTGTGACTTTTTAGCAATATCAGAAAATAAATTGTCTGAAGATAAAGTTATGAAGAAACCCATGAGTTTAAGACATGGCATGTTTGACAGTTGATGATACATTGCTGTCACCTGGAACAGCACTGATTATGCAGATTGTCTGATTCAAGGCAGGTGCAGCAGGTAGCAAGCTGGTCTCTCTAACTCTTCCACCCATATAGAATCATAGAATATCTCAGCTTGGAAGGGATCTATAAGTATCATCAAGTCCAAGTCTCTGATTCTCACAGTACTACCTAAAACTAAGCCAGATGACTGAAAACATCATCCAGATGTCCCTTAAACTCTGACAGGCTTAGTGCAGTAACCACTTCCCTGAGGACCCTGGTCCAGTGACCAACCACCCTCCCAGTGAAACATTTCCTAATGTCCAGTCTGAACTTCCCCACATGCATCTTCATTCCATTTCTTTGGGTCATATGACAATCACCAGAGAGGAGATCAGTGTCTTCTCCTCTGCTGCTCCACTTGAGGAAGCTGTAGACTGATGAGGTTACCCCTCAGCCTTCTTTTCTCCAATTTGAACAAAACAAATTACCTAATCCCCTCTTTATAAGTCTTGTCCTTGAGGTGTTTCACCATCTTGGTTGCTGGCCTCTGGACACACTCTAATACCTTTATATCTTTTTCATATTGCGGTGCCCAAAACTACACACAGTACTCGAGGTGGGGCTGCAACAGTGGGTGGAAAAATCACCTCCCTTGACCAGCTGGCCATGCAGTACTTGATGTACCCCAGGATACTCTTGGTCCTTTTGGCTTCAAGGGCACACTGGTGAATCATATTCAACTTACCATGGACCAAAACCTCCAGATGTCTTTCCACGAACCTGCTCTACAACCTCTCATTCCCCAGTTTGTACATATAACCAGGATTATTCCATGCCAGGTGGAGAATTTGGCACTTACTCTTGTTAAACTTCATATGGTTGGTCATTGCCCAGCTCTTGCTCCACAGATGCCCTGAGGCAAATCAGAGCATCCGTGGTGACTTTCTGCTGAATCCCTTGGGAGAAGCCCATTTCCATTAGCTGCATGACAGCACTGGAAACTAGTCCTCCAGTTGCTATTTTGACCTAGAGTTAGGCAGTGTAAACTCTTACCTGTGCTTTTATGATGTTAGTTCTATGACAGAAACCATTAGACAACAAATGGTAAGTTTTGTATGCAAGTGGCTGGGGCATCTCAGATAGGAACTCTCAGGGATATCCAACCCAGCTGCCCTCCAAGCCAAAACTACCTCAGACCCCCTCCAACAAGCACTCCTACATGAACCCATCATCTCTAGACACTAATGATGCCATCTCAGATCTGCTTATTTTTTCAGCCTCCAAGACTTCCCACTTCTCCAGGTTAGCCTTCTCCTAAAATGCCAAGTCCACAGTGAACCTCCATAATTACTCCCTCCTTTCAATTGTAAACTTTATTCTAGCTGCTAATCCTTAGTTCTCTCTTACTTTTAAAGTGTTTTCTATGGTATCTCGTCACCAAAGCCTTGGCTCATGCAAAGCTACCTTAACCAAGGACCATAGTACAAAGGGCACTTACCTGCTTAGTTATCAACTGGCTTCTCTTTTCCAGTAGTTTGCAGTCTCTGCTTCACCATCTTAATGCCTGTGGCAAAACCAGTGATGGGATGAAAAAAAATAAAGGTCTCATCGGAGGACAGGGGTCTGATTTCAGCTGAGCTCTTCCTTACCACCATCACTCCAAGTGCACCTATTCCTACCCAAGGATGTAGGGAATGAAGCACCCTCAGCCCTGTGCATCTGCCTTTCTTGGTTCTTACTGCACCATGACATCATCAGGAATGTCACTAGTTATTCTAGTTCTGAAGATGAACATTAAGCACTTTACCTTTTATGGATAGTTGCAGCAAACAGGTTTCTTTCACCTTCCTCCCCCTCTTGCCATCTTCTTGCTGTGAGTATCTCATTCAGCTTTGTGCTTTTGGCAGGTGGCAACCTTCAGGTCCCAGTGGCTGGGAGGATGAAAACTGCAGGACTGGCAGGAAGATGTTGTGCTTTTAATAGATCCCTGAAGCAGTGTGCAGGAATCCAGAGTAGGATATTCTAGTGATTACACAGCTTAAATATTTTATAGCCAGGGTAGGTTTTGGAGGTTTCATAGAATCATAGAATGTTAAGGGGTTGGAAGGGACCTTGAAAATGATCTTGTCCCAACCCCTTCCATTTAGACCAGGTTTCTTAGAGCCTCATCCAACCTGGCTTTGAACACTGCCAGGGTTGGGGCATCCACAATCTCCCTGAGCAAATTGTTTTAGTGTCTCACCACTTTCTTCCTAATATCAAATCTGAATTTCCCCTCCTTCAGTTTATACCCATTATTCCTTGTCCTATCACTACAGTTCCTAAGGAAGACTTCCTGTAGGCCCCATTCATATACTGGAAGGTTGCTATGAGGTCTCCACGCAATCTTCTCTTCTCCAGGCTGAACAGCACCAACTTTCTTAGCCTGGCCGTTTTGAGCCTCTCTCCTTTGGCCTGAAGGTTTGATGAAAAAATTACAAACTCCAGAGCTCTTTACCATCTTTCCCAGGGCTCTGTAGTCTCTCTTAATGATTCCCAAACTGCTGTCAACTGTATTGCTGGGTCCCAAATGGAACACTAATAGTGGGAAATAATCAGTGGGTTTGACTAGGGTTGACATCTTCTCAGTAACATCCCTGATCTGGGCTTCCAGAGGGCAACACACCTCCCTCAAAAGCAAGTCAGGTTGACAGATGAGTGCCTCTGTGTAGCCACCCACTACCATCATCCACTGCCTTTTCTTGCTTGAACTAGTTGTTAATTTCTTTATTTGTGGAGCAGGTTGGGTTGCTCCAGTTATCTCTGGCAGTTCTTCTGTTTGTTTGGTTTTATTTGTTTTAAATTATAAGCAGACAAGTCTCCAAAGTGAAGTTTGGCTCTGAGGGGTGACTCTGAGCTGTTGTCCCTTATTCCACATTTCTGTGTCTCTTGGGTTTCCTTATTGAGTTTTCACCTGCTGAAAAGTGTTTTTTTCACCTTCAGTGTTACATCTGAAATCTGAGTGTTGGAAATCTTGGTCTTTTCTGCTTCCTCAGCGGCAAGGTTTATTGGATTCAATAATTTATAACTTGGTTTCTGTTTGTTGGACAATAAGTATGGTTACAGATGCATCACAGCTAGTTTTGTTCCATACTGCAGGGTTAATCATAGGATCATAGAACTTTAGGGGGTTGGAATGGACCTTACAGATCATCTAGTCCCAACCTGTTCTGCCATGAGCAGGGACACCTCCCCACTAGACCAGGATGCTCAAGGCCTCACCCAACCTGGCTTTGAACACTACTAGGATTGGGGTATCCACTGCCTCCCTGGGCAAAATAGGCCAATAATAGTGGCTATCAGCTGGAAAGTCTTTTCCTTTCTTAGATATGCTCTTGACCACACACCAGAGCTGATTTCTGAATAAATGTGCTTGCCTGGGTTTTTAATTTTGTGCTTCATTTTATGGTGCTTTTTTAATAACTTGCACTCCCAGTTTTACTGCTTTGACTTTGAAAGTGTTTTTCCTGATGAGGGAAGGGTCAAGATGTGAGTTTCTAATGACCTTAATATTAAATAAAAGATACCACTGGGTCTATGACATAAAGATGTCAAATAGGTATTAAATCTAGTCATAATAAGTAACATTTTACTGTCTGCAATACTCAACAGGAACAGAAAGTCACTTGCAGCTTTGTAGTTAAACAAAATACTTGAATAAGCTCTCAGGTCTTTAAAAAGCCCTAGCAGAACACATAGGAGTCCAAGAATTAAAAAAGCAACAGAATATGATTGTGATAATTCTTGGGCAATGCACTTCACAGTGTAGGCACTCCTGGAAAAATTTAGCATTAAATAATATTTTTTCTGAAATGACAGATTATGAGTAACCCACACACAGAGCATCTTGTGTTGTTTAAAGCAAATTATTCTTTAAAAGAGTGAAAAAAATCTAAATTATTTAATATTTTTCCATTTCATCTTTCCTGTTTTCCACACACCTTCCTGCTCTCTTGGAGAGTCTGATATCACAGTCTGCAGAATGCTGTGAAGATTAACCAAAAGTAGCAGCAAGATTGTACTGACAACAGTCTAAGGAGTTGGTGTCCCTGAAAGATTAGCAATGAATTAAAAAGAGTCGTAATGAAATAAAAACATTTATGAAATCTGAAAATTTTTGATGAAACAGAAATTTTCATTTCATGTTGAAAGCAGGAAAGAGGAATAAATTTGGGGTCTGAATTCCTTTTAGACCATTTGATTCAGAAATGGGAATAAAATTTAAATATTCTTTTTACTAAATAAATAATAATATTCCATAACAATTTTATTATTGCAATCTATTATTTAATAAGAATTTATTTTACTTTACATTTCCATGCAAATGTTGTCCCAAATAAAAGACATTTTAGGCAGTATATATTTATTAGATGCAAACAGAGTTCTATGTGACACTAGATTGCATGTAAAACTGTATAAAAAGCTATGAGTTGCACGTATGTGTATATATTTTTTCATTTTCACAACAGTCTTCCTGAGCAAATAAATAGTGTTTTAGCAGCACTGAAGACACCTCCCTTGAAAGTCCCTTGAATGCAAACGGAAGCCTCGTGGTGGCTGTGAACCTGTGCTAGGCAAAGCCTTTGCTGCTTCACCTCATCTTCTCTCACTTGTGTTTACAGATGCAGTGCTGTGAGCTGGGGCATCACAAAGACTTCGGTTACTATGGCAATGGATTTGAGGCCGGCAGAGTAACGGCTGTTGCTCAGGGCTCCTGATTTCCCATGGAATCAGGAGAGCCAGCCAGTGGTGGGATGCCAACCTGGGCACCACAGATGGAAGTTACCCCAGTCGCCTCCCCCGAGACAGTGCACAGGGTTGCAGAGCTGTGCTCCCTCCCCAGTGACTGCCCTGGGAGTCTGTGCAGGGTCATAGGGCTCCTGTGACCTTCAAAATATTGCCGTGGCTATTTGTCAGGGCAGCTGGAGGCTTTAGATCAGAGCCAGATCATTTGCCACCCACCAAAGGCTCTGAGCTCGTTGTCCACTATAACAGTTCCTGAAGAGTTAAACTCCACAACAGCAGTATAGAAATAGTAATTCCAATTAAGGTAATCGCCAGGGAGCAATTGAAGGAGAAATAAAAACGTGGTGTTCTCATTTCCATAAGCAAATGAAAATAATTTAGATGACTTGTATCAAGATGAAGGAGAACGCCTATGAAAAAACTAATTACCCTCCGTGCTAATTACGACAAAGAGGATAAAGGAGAAACCTTTTGAAAAATATCCAAGGATATTAAATGGAGTTTTATTAATAGATGAAATAAGCTGAAAATGAGAGTTGTGATATATCGTGTTTGGGCCTAGATTCAATAAAAACTCTCTCTGGCTTCCGCTTCACAGCAGCCCCATAAAATCAATTTATTATATGAAGCCAGATGGGTCTTTTATTGAACCTGGACCTTATTCATTAAATAAAAGTAATTATCATCAGAGTTAAAAGAAACAATACCTACTGCTTCATGAATCAGTTACTATCCTATATATTTAAGTGACAATAAGAAAGAAAAATATATTTTTAAATCAATAGACATACAGTTCATCAAATGCAGAGCAAGACCTGCAATATATTTTCTGGTGTAATTTGTTCCTAAGCACAGTGTTCATTTAAATCATAATATCTGCTTTGGCTGTTGAATGTGGGTCAACCTATTGCCAGCCACAAGTAACATGATGCTCTTGGCCTTTTCCCTGAACCTCCAATTTCAAGCACAGGAGGAAGAACTGCAGCCCACGGAAGTCCATAGTGGAGCAGATATCCACCTGCAGCCCCTGGAGGAACCCCACACAGGAGCAGAAGGATAACAAAATGAGGCTGTGAGCCCATGGGAAGCCCATGCTGAAGCAGACTCCTGGCAACACTTGTGTCCCTGTGGGCAACCCTGTCCTTATCTGGACCCACAAGCCCTTAGTTATACTTTCACTCCCCTGCCCAGCTGAGGAAGGAAGTGATAGAGCAGCTTGGGTGGGCACCTGGCATCTGTTTAATCTTAGGTGAGACCTCAGATGGGAAATCACTAGACAAGGCTTAATGTCAGGAACGTTGTAGGATGAAGGTATAGACATCTCATGCTGCCTGGCCTAAGCTACCATTGAGACAGTGAATGAGAAATGGCCACACATGGTAGAAGTTTTGCTTCATACAACTGGAAATGGTGCAGCATGGAGGAAATTGGAGGAAGACACAAGGGAGGGGTAACCCATCCTAAGGACCTGACTAGGAACGTGATGTTTCAATATGACTGGGAGAACAATTAAAATGGGACTGAATTCAGACAAAGAAGGTCCTTCCAGCAGGGTTTTGTCTTTGCTGCTTGCACAGATGACAGGCACAGATTTTATATATGTAACCAAATGGAGTCAATAGACTTAGATTTCAGTATTTTAATACCACCATATTGAATTATTTAATTGTCACTAATCAGTGACTTTCATGAAATTAGTAATTTCAAATCAATACTGGTGACAACAGTACAATTCCATATATTATCGCTTATAAAACAGAATATAAGTCTTGAAATTCAATGCATTGTCTTCAGCTGCTGTTTCTAGCACAGTGCCTTTCTCCTGCTTCCCTGGAGAAGTTTGTATTTGGGTTATATCTATTTAGTCACATCTTGCTGTGTATTTTATAACACAGAGAGGATAAAAACTTCCTTCAGTTAAATCACAACACACTTGAGTGCAGCCTCCAGTTTAAATGCTGACCTGGAAAGTATGCTTCCCTTTTCAATTTTGTTCCTTTAGGTATTTTTTCTTCCATCTTTCAGGATGATAATAATGATGATTTGTGTTGCTGCTATCCCACTGCGTTAGCCATTCTGTGAGTGCTGAACAAAAAGGTCACTCTGCAGGATGCTTCTACTGCTTGTTTATGGCCTTTATTCCCACGACACCAGTAGTGGGATTCCTGCTTGGCAGAAGAGCTGAAGTGCTTGACTTAAGTCAATTTTTCCTAAAACTTTAAAGCACTTGATGGGGTCACACCTGAGCACTGGGAGGCAACTCCATACCACAACAAATTCTTTAAAGACTGATGAAGTAGATGAGCTTAACCACTCACAAGAAGAGTCCCTGATGTCTTCAAAAGCTGCAAGTCTCAGGGACTCCATTCCTCATGCCTGCTGGAACAGATGCACTTTGTGCTGGCCTTTTCTGGCCTCCACCATCACACAAAAACCAGCGAGGTCTTTCTTTAGCACTTGTGCTTCTCCACCAGTGTGTGCTGGCTGGGGGCTGGCATATGATGAAAGCAGAGGCACAGATGCACCCCTGACACCCCTGTGCTCCTCTTCTCTCTCCCATGTTTTCTTCTGAGCTCTTTCCAGTATAAGGGCACTGCTTATGCCGGATGACTAAATCTGGTTTCCTGGGCAGCAGAAATTGGTAAAAGGCTCCTTCAGGTCACCAAAGTCTTCATCTACATCAACAAGTCCTGCACATTAAGTGATGATTTAGGACATATGCATCCTTCAGAGTTGAAGCCAATATTCAGTATTAAGGTATATAAATCCTGTACAGTTATTGAAAACCTATTGAAAGTGACATATACAGAGCAGGGAGGAATGCAGAACAAGCCAGCAGCAATCCGTAACAGAGGGGTGTTACTGAAACCTGCCCCATCAGAGCCACATGAGGAGACACGCTGCTGTCCAGGCCCCAGAATTTGCTCCTGAGAGTGAACATGGGCTTTTCTTCTTTCAAAAACAGAGCAGAGCTCACTTTCAAAGTGCAGGTGCTAATGAGCTTTTTTCTCCAGTGCTCAGATCATGCCCCCAGGGAGGTGCACAATGGGTTGACATAATTTACTAAGCCTTCTTCTCACGCCATGCAGTTTATGTCAAACCAACACTACACTGAAAATTTAAACAATCTTCTCGACCTATTCTATTAAGAAGACAAATCTGCAGCCATGCATTGCTTGCAGGCTGATCCTGTTGTTGTGCATTATGTATTTGCCAAACATGTCTGTCAGTTGTGGTTGTGAGGGCACTTGAACTCTGCTGCACACCAGCTTCAAGGCTTCAGGAGGAGCAGGAGGTTTCCAGACAGAGACAATCGGGTGGATCCAGATCTTCCTGGTGAACTTTCAGGCAGCTGTTGAAGATGAATTTTTGGGATTTATTTTAGGCTGAGGTTTCTGACATTTGAGTGAGTATACTGCATTACATTTGATGGGTGGATGGATTTGATGGATGTACAAGAGCAACTAGGAGCAGATTGGCTCATGGTCCACTTGTCTTCACACTATCGTGCAGAACCTGAACACCAGCTCTTTGTGTACAATTGACAACATGCTGTCAGATGTACTTGGCTCAGAAACACCATCCAGGACAGTCCTTAGCTGCCCCTAGAGCTCAGCTTTCCTAATTGCCATTAAAGCAGTGCAGAGTGGTGTTAAACACAACCTTGAGGCAGCCCTCACATTGCGATGCCAACGTGTATCCTAAATCCTGATTTGCATCCTATCTTGAGGCTTTCACCCTGCCTCACTCACCTTTCCCATTCTGTTTTCTCCTGCATTTCTCTCTCTTAATGGGTAGTTCCTTAACGAGAGAGAAAGAACAGACTCTGACTTTTAAATAGGAAAGCTGAGCATAGCAGGGGTGCTCAAAGCTTCCAGGGCAGTATGTAGCTGAGCTAATGGGACTGTGTTCTCGCTTGCATCAATAGCTGGCGATGTTGAAAGATGTTCTAAGTATGTCTAAGTTAACCACGTGGGGCAGGTTGTTGTGTGACAGGGAGAGTGGAGCAATTTTTTACATAAATCCCCTTACTTTTATGTGCTTAGGGATGTTTGATTGCAGTGTCTCAGCAATACAGTTAGTAAAAGGTTTGTATTAATCACAGAATCAACCTTCATTATAAAATTATTTTCTGGGCGATAAACATAAAGATCATTCTTTTCCAGACTCAGAGACTGTTAAAAATACTTGTGTCTTGCACTGGGGTTTTTAGAGTGTTTTTTTTATCTTAGATATTGATTTAAGTCTCCTGTATTATCCCCCTTGCTTCAAAATGTTTTATTTCAGAGGGATTATTATGAAATGTAACTGTGTGATAAAATCTGCTGTCCACCTAAGCTATGATTCAAAAGAAACCTCTTTCGTATTTCCAACCTATTCTTAGTTCTAGTTTAGTCATATGTGATAGCAATCTTAGCCTTGCCATCCTTTAATCAGAGGTTTGATACCTGATTAGAAATGCTTGGGATACAGATGGGAAAAAAATGCCTCCGGGAAGAGGAGATTTTCAGCAGGGCAGGAAAGCCTCTAGATGGCAGAAGTGCACTACAGAAAACTCCAAACCTTAATTAAGCAACAAGCTGCAGAAAGGTTGTGTGCCAGCTGTGGGGAAAAGGTGCTCTGGTTGTTGACTGGTCCACTGACCTCTTCTTCCTCCTCCAACTTTAATTGCTGCTCCAGATGATCTGTGCTTTACAGCCACAGAGACATGATGCCAAAGTGGGTCTGAACAAGTTTACTCATGGGTGTAGTTTTTGTCATTCTGCAAAATGACACTGCGGCTGGTTTTTGGTTTTTTTTTTTGAGGTGAAGTGAAAGGCTCTGGCAGCTGGCAATATCTGGAGTTTGGGATGACTTCTCTTAGCAGTTAATGCCACCCCTGAAACTTCACAAGGAGCTGCATCCTTTATGAGACTTTGTGACTACCCCTTGGGAGGTGACTGGCAGTCTGCAGTCCTTTTAAAAATAAAATTCCATCCTCTATGTAGGTGGGCAGTACACATTTTAAGGTATTTTTGACTTAGAAATAGTGCAGAAAAGTTCCAAGTGCCCTTATCTGTCTGATAGAGCTGTTACTCCCATTGTAATCAGTTACACAAGAAGATTCCAGTGAATTTTGGCACTGAAGCACAGAGAAGAAAATTCTTCTGTAAATCAGAGGTTTAAGCAGTATTAACAATTGACACATTGCTGACTTCTGTGCCTGTGAATACTGTTACAGCCTGGTCAGGATCTCTGCACAGTCACCTTGAGAGAAAACCCAACTGTTTAGGCTTGTGTGGTGCCAGATGACTAAATTTAGATTAAAATCCAAATTCTAGCTCTGCAGTCTTACACCTCAGTCTGGGTAGAAATTATTTGATGTTTCAGAGCATCCTGTTTCAAGGGAAAGCCTTTTGACATTGGCTTTGGGTTGCTGATTAAAAACAATTAGATGGTACTTGAAATACTTGGATGGGTCTTCAGTACACCATATGGCAGGCGTGTCCTAACCTTCAGGCAGCTGCAGGGATAGAACAGGTTTTCTTGAGATTTCACTAAGTATTAGATGCATAAACAAGGGCTTGAACCTTTTTATCCCACACCTACTGGGAGCACATATAGTAAATGCTCAACAAGCCAAATTGACACCCAGCCCCACAGTTGTATGGGTGTGTGGAGCACTCATGAAAGTGAAAGATCCTGGTGTTAGTCCCTGGTCCAAAGCAGTAACCATTACCCAGGGCAATGTCTGGCCAGTTTTGTTTTGGCACTGATACATATTCCTGTCTCAGGGTCTGAAATGAGTGCTCCAGACTGCAGGAACCCCACAGCCTTCACATATGCCTCCAAACATTTGTGACAGCCATGAGTCATCTGGGCTTTGGGTTATCTCCAACAGGGTGGCAAGAAAACAAGCATACGAAGATCTGTGTTGCTTTCAGAGCAAATGCTTTTTACAATACTTATGAATGATGGGCTTTCTATGACTGTATTTGCTCAACAGGACTTTCTTCCCTGCATGGACCCTAGGCATGGGCCAAAAATGGGGCAACAGAAAATAATATTGATTGCAGATCACAACCTTGGTGACGTCTCATGGGAAATCTTGAACTACCAAATGCTGCTTAGCAGTGTAGGAAATTCTGGAGTTTTGTTTTCTGTTGTAGCAAAACCAAGTTAGTAATTTCAAAGAGACATGCCAGTTTGGGTACAGGTGGCTCTCAGGCTGCAGTCTCATGCTGTCAGCAGAACTGAAGCCACTGGGACCTCCTGTACACCATCATCATGACCATGCTGGTAACCTTTCATGGGTTTGTCTGTATTTTTTCAGGAATGCTGACTGCTTGCTTGTCCTTCTCTTTTTAAGGTGCCATTTGTACTTCAAGCAGCAGATCTCACATTTTAATCAAAGGACCTTAATACTTGACTTGGAGACTCCCAAAAGTATTGTAACAAGATGTGTGACTACAGTAAAGACAGATATACCCAATATAGCCAGCGAGGCAGCAGTGAAGATGTGGCAGCACAATTTTCAGGGTAGCCTAGCGACTCAAGTAGCTGTTATTAGCATTACTGTCTAGATAGAAGCTTCTGTCACTATTTCTGCCTGCTTCTGCAGCATTTATAGCATTTGTCCTTGTTCTTAGGATACAAATGCTAATGACAGGAGACAGAATTGTTTATCTATTGCATCTCACATTTTTTCAACCACGCTAAGCACTAAATCAATACATCATCACAAGGTTTGAGGGCTGCTAGCCAGTTCTTCAAGTAAGAAATAGAATCAATAACTTTGCTGTATTTTATCAAAACCAAAGATCTTTGCATATTTTGAAACTGATCCAGACTTTATACCTGATTAGGCTAGAACTTTAATAGTCACAAGGTATTTACCCAGTCCCAGATAGATTTGTCTTCATGGTTGTGTATCTATGATATTTTGTCTAGCCTTGCATTTCAGGAACAACTCCATTTCAGGGAAAAGTGAGCTTTTTTTCAGGTAGTCTGTGTGGGGCACAAAAATTTTACTTCCTTCAATAGATTCTCCATGTTTTACTCAGATTCTAATAAAACTACAGGAAGACCCAAGAATTTGTACTTTGTGTTGTATTTCTGTTGGGGAAAGCTTTGCATTGCAGACAGCTTGGCCAATGTTTAATAAAATGCCTAGTGCTCTGTAGTGATAAAAATGAAATCCTCAATCCCATTCACATTTAGAGGACACTTGAATAGCTGTTACTTGAGGCTTGAATTAATCTGAGAGTTTGTGAAAAGAAACATATACTGTATTTTTTTGGCAGCATTTGATAGTTTTAGAATACTCTTTTCTCTGAGAAACTGTCAAAGCACATACACCTTCAGTGAGTAAAACCCTTGCGGGGCCAGAGGGCGCGTTACCTCCCATGAATGGCTGTGAAAGCGAGACACAGCACTCACAGTGGGAGCAAGGCTGGGAAACACAGGTGGCATGGCCCCCTTGATCTGCTGCTCTGCTCTGAGGGCACCCTGCACCTGCTGCCTTTCAGAAGGTTGTGAGGATCTGTGGGTTCTGGTTGGGTATTTAGCTTCTGTGACTCCTCAAGCTCATTCCTATTAGGACTATGGTTTTCTAATGCTACACTTAAATATGTTCATTGTCTTTTCTTACACTTTGTTTGCTAACTTAAGCAACTCTTCCCTGGTTGAGCCTCCCAAGATTTTATTTTCTGGATTTGAACAAACCTCCACTATTGCAATTTCCACAGAACCAGCCTTCCTTCTGAGTCAGCACATCCCAGTGTGTTAGGGTTTGGAGGGAGGGACTCTGAAGCTGGAGATAGCCACAAAAGCCTTTGGAAGCTGCAGTCAGGTTCTGCATTTTCTGATGGGTGTCCTGGGGCTCATATGCAGCCACACAGAATGGTCGGTTTGCTGATTTGATGCCCTCTATAGAAACCTGGCCCCAGAAAAAAAGTCAGACTGAATAGAGCTGCATTGTACTTCAGAATTTCTTTTCAGAGTCCAGGGACCGGTCCAAGCCTCCTATTTTCTCACTGACATCCTGCTGAGGACTTAGCTCTGGGTATTGACAGACTGTTTCTGTGAACACAACCCGCAGTGCTGCTGCCAGTCTTAGCAGCAGCAGGATGACAGTTTTCCTGGAGTTAGAGCAGTGCTATTGTGCTGAGCCCTAAAGTACATGAACATATAGAGACAGAGGCATCTCCTCAACCCCCCAGATCCAGCCCACCAAATGGGTGCATTTTATTTACACATGGAGGGATTAATATTTTCTATTCTCTGAAGCTTAAATCCTTTATTAATTCACAGGTAAGCAAACATATTTGAGGAGCAATGTCACATCTAATCTAATATTTCACAATCAATATAAAGTTCTCTTAGCTTTGATCTCTGTGTGCATATGATGACATATATCATTTCCTATGAAATTATGTAGTATATACAGATGATACAATTTTAAAGCCTATTTTCATGTACTGGTTTTCTGTAGGTCCTAGTCTTTATATCCATGCAGAAGAAATGACACTTACTTAATAGACAAATGTACTATACTGTCTTTCCTTCATTATCTATTAAGTGATATTATTCAATACAGAATACTATTAAAATATTTTTGTCAAGCTTTCTTTTTCCTTTCTTCACTTTTTTTACTTTCCTTCCTCTCACCTCTATAGTATGTGAATACTTTAGAAAAGTTCATTAGATTTTTCACACTTCTGTTAGGTTAGGACGTGCTATATTTCTCATTTTTAAATGGGGAATCAAGTCAGAGAGTTTAACACCAAGAATGTCAATGACTCTCCATGCCAACTTGAGAGGCAGAACAATGTTTTTTCTTCACGGTGTCCAATAACACATTGTACTGAGTAGAACTACTCACATGCCAACAGCTCTGTTGCAGAGAGCCTTCTGACTTTTTAAATTCATTTCTGATCTACACTGAATAAAAAACTCTGAATCTTACTGCAAAATTGGAGCACTAAAAATACTTATTGGTCAGACTACAAGCTTGGTATGTTGGAGACTCTGGGTACATCCATGTTAATGTCTCAATTTTGGTCAGAGATAAATTGAAGTGACTCTTTATCATCCTCATTGAATGAATTCTTTTAGGGTGAAACTTAACTAAAGGATGTGCTTTGAAGGACACCTGATGCTTTCCAACCTGCTGATAAACATTCAGTCCAGGAAACCAGACTGGTGTCAGCCCTGAAAACACCTGCAATTTGGGCTTTGGTCTCTCATCTCTAGCTGTTCTCTGGAGATTCATCCCCATCACACAGCATCCCATGCCAGTGTCAGCATAGCCTCAGGCTTAAGTCCCTGCCCAACGGCTTGCTTCAAAGCAAAGCTTTTCATGTGTGTATAATTGCCTCGATTCTGGCAGAGTGGGGACTTGACCCTCCTGCTACTGTGCTGTGCTTGTGTCCTTAGCAACAGGTTATATTTTTCCTCGAAATAAAAATCATTAAAGCCACCTATGCAATATTTTGACTTTGATAAAGTGTTGTCATGCCAAAACATTTTGAGCATCTCTAATTAACGTGGTGTGATCAGAGTTATCGCTGATTTCAGCTGACGTGGCACGTACACAGATCAGTGCCCCAGCACTGCAAGCTTATCCAGCCAGAAAATGAAGAATAGACCATTAGAGGCTCTGAAAGGTCTGGTCTGTGTGGTTTGCTTAGTGGATGATTCGCGAACTGTGCTTGGGTCACCTGCTGATCTGGTTTCTCAGGGTAACAGTTCACTGCTGGAACTATTGAGTCCATCCTCTTGCATTCAGTACACTTCATTTGCAGATGTTGGGAGGTATTGGCATGACAAACAACAGTTTCTACCATTGCACAGCTTTGATCCATGCCCAGAATACATTCAGCTGGTATACTCAGTATCTGGGCTCAGCAGACTATATCCTTAGGTTGAAGACTGACTGCATCCAAACCTTCTTGGCAATTATATTAAAAATTCAAGCAACCTCCTTTCTGAACATGTGAAAATTACACCTTCTCAAAATCTTATATTCCTTGATAAGATTTTTTGTAGATATTCCCTAAGACAGGAAAGAACACCAACCTGTATTACTGTCTCCAGTCAGTTCTCTCCCTCTCATTATTTTTCCCTCGTCCTCCCTCCTAGGTATGAATGTCCAGTTGTTTTCAAAGAGAAAATTTAAGAGAATTTTTATTTTTATTTATGGACAAAGAAGCACATCTTTTTTTCCACTTAATGCTCAAAAACCGTCACCGTTTCAGCTCCCATTTTCCTCTCCAGCTCCCTGTGAAAAAAATTAAATTCAAACTGAGGTGTTCTTGAAAATAATGATAATTGGACAACATTATAATAGACTTCCAGAAAAAAAAATCAACCTTGGGAAACATGGAAGGCACTCTATCCAGAATATAGGGACAGACATAGCACTATTTTCCCAAATATACAAGAATGTATAGTTCAGGGGCTGATACAGCTGGTGCATTGGGCAGTTCCACAGTGGGTGGAAAGCAGTGGGCTCTTAGGGAAGACAAAGGTGTTTTCAGTGCCTGACTAAGGAACTCCAAATTAAGCTCTGGAGGTGTGTTTTTCTTCTCATACTCCTCTTTCTTTAAGGAATTCAGTTGATGCATCTAAATTCAGAGTTGCCTTGGGCTCTCCTTACACTCAGAGGAGGGGAGGCACTTGCAGATGTGATTCAGACAAACTGAGGTTTTTCTCTCTCTTGGATTAAAGTGTTGAATATTACCTTTATGGTTTTATGTTGTTGGCTTCAGTCTTGCTAAGAAAACTCTCACTGTGCGTTTTGTAATATCCTAGGACTGTGGTACTTTGAAAAAAGTATTTTAAAATAAAGTTCCACTCCTATGACTTTTTTTCCTTTCTATCAGCTGTAATAGGAATAAGCAGAGGAATGAAAGTACACTTGTGCATCAGTCTTTATGCTGGAACACGAGGAAAATCCTATTTAAAGGGCACATTTTGTTTCAAATCACATTGTGGCCTTTAATAGGCTGAATCTCTGGTACAACTTGTGAAACCGCAGAGCAGTAAATCACAGGGACTGACTGATACTCATCCAAGATTTGAAAACAAACAAAGCATTAAAGAGGAGAAACATTGACAAGGATATATTACAGTCTTTACAGCAAGGAGGCCTGAAAACTTAAAACTCATTAGCATGATGCTTATCTTCAAAATGAGGCTCTGGGCCATCTGAGGCTTTACAGATCAGTAAACTTTATTATGATAGCAGGGAACCCGATTGAGAGTTCAATTAGGGATAGAATAGGACAATGCTCGGATAAGTATAGCTTCTCAGGATCAAAGCAGCACTGCTTCTCTAAGAAAAAAATGTGCTGCTCTGCCTTGTTAGAGCTCTTTTCAGTGTTAATGCAGGGGACCTGGTAGAAACAGCACACTTGGATTTTCAAAAGACTTTTGATAAGAGCCCTCATAAGGGACTATTAAAGTATAAATGAGCACCATCAGGTAATGCACATTAGTAAAAATAGGCTAAGCTTCTGATAGGCTGATGGGCCCAGGATTTTCAAGGTCTCTCTGAGGAGAGAGACATAAAAGTCATCATGCAGAGAGCTCTGAGCAGAGGTGTGCAGCAAGAGTTGAAAAATAAAGAGGGTCCTGGAATTGCGCTAAAGAAAATTTTATAAGGCTGGGTTACACTTGGAAAACTGACACTGAATTCAGGCAGGCCAGACTGCTCCATGCCCTCATTCCAAATACACATAAACATGAGCCAACTCAAGACAAGATTAAAAAACCAGAAGTTTTTCTCTCCTGCCATCTTCTTGAGGATGCAGGATTTATTGGTCAAAAGGTGGATATGCACAGGAAAAATGGGAGGAAGAAGCAGGGAACAGCTTCTGGGCTTGGTCCCAGTTGGGACGCTGGCCATACAGAATGTAGAGCAGCTCCAAGCAGAATGGAGCATACCTCAGCAAACTGTAGTTTAGTGATAGGCAACATAATTCCTAGGCAGAAATGCTTCACAGCATGCTTGCTGAATAGGCCAGAGTAGTTTGTGGCGTATTTGTACCTCATGATGTTCAATTCTGCATTTTCAGGAGTATTATGTTTGTTGGCCAGTTCTTTTTAATAAGCTGTGTTTTGTGCAGTTTAAGCACAGATTTCCATCACTGTGTTTTTTAACATGGTTTGTATTTGGTTTGGCTTGACCATATTAAAAAATCGTAATAATAATATATTGTTTATGTATGACATTATTAAGCAATTCTCTAGAGGCCTGACGTAATAAGCAAGAAATCCAAGTGAGGAGGTTGGGAAAATTCACATTAATTCAATGTCATATTAATTCTCATTATTTTAAATAATAGCAAACCCAAATATCACTGTTTCTTAATCAGTGTAACCCCAGTAGATCTTAAAATGTTTTATAATGGAAGAAGACCTCATTATCCTGTCTTACTGGTGGGAAAACAGAGGCACAAAGTAGCAATTCCTGCAACTAGAAATTAAACCTTTGTGTTTTGGGTCCCAGGGCTGGGAGCTACCTGATAAGCTGTATCTCATAGACACTTTTCCCCAAAACGGTGTGTGGCTGCAAGATATATTGCTAATATAGTTCTTATAGAGATGTATTAATTTGGATTTAGTGATGTCGTATTTTTCTAGCTTAATGCTGAATTTTATGCTCAGGCAAAACCCATCATCAATGGGAACTAAATGCAGTTTCCTAGTAATGATTTCTGGACAGGACCTCTGTTCAGTGCACTGCAAAGTTGAAGAGTATGAGTGCTTGCCAAAAAGCAGTGTATCTGCATTATAGGAAATTTCATATTTTTGAAAGGCTGAATTTGAAAAGAAACATAAAATTCCAAAGCTTTCCTTGAAAGGTGCTTTTCCAGACCTTGTAGTTCTTTGTCTTGTGAAGTTGGTGTGCTGCTTATTTCAGCAGATAATAACTCTAATGAAAATGTTAAGATTTTTAGCTTTATTAAGGACCCTCATACTAGTGATACTGCAGCTTCCAAGGTACCTAACTTGAAGACAGACCAGACGCAATTAATTTGATAAAAGTCCGTAAAGCCTAAAATGTTTGGAATGAATTCTTCCTGTTCTGTAAATCTGTGTCTTCTGATGACATGTTGCATTGTTGGAAAATTTCAGTTCATCTCTAAACATTCTGGTATCCCTTATGGAGCCATATGCCTATGGAGTTAGAGAGGGATTCTTTTTATCAGGAACTGCAGTGATAGAACAAGGAGTAATGGGTACAAATTGAAAGAGGGGAAATTTACATGAGATATGAGGAAAAGTTTTTCCCTGTGAGGGTGGTGAGACACTGGCACAGGTCCTCCCTCACCAGGGAGGCTGTGGCTGCCCCATCCCTGGCAGTGTTCAAAGCCAGACTGGATGAAGCCTTGGACAACCTGATCTAGTGGAGAGGTGTCCCTACTCATGGCAGGGGGTGTTGGGACTAGATGATCTCTAAGGTCCATTCCAACCCTTTAACATACTATGATTCTATAAGTTTATGGCAAGAGACTTTGTTCAGGATGAAAAACCTTCTATGTCTTTGCTTATTGTAAAGTTTCTTTAATAATATGTAGGGTTTTTTTCTATAAGTTGGTTGAACTGCAAGTTAAGCACAGTTCTAATGCATAGTAGAAAACTGATGGATTGAAAAAACATTCTTCTCTTCTGCATGAGCCAAAATTCAGTTCATATTTATATACGTGTCTGGGCATAACTCAGGATGTTATAAAGACTCAAGATATCGATTAGATGTGGGATAAAAATCTTAAGGTGCTGCTTCTAAAGGTTATGCAGGAAAAGACTGTCCTGAAAACTAATTAAGATGACTATGATAGTCAAATATATGAATGTATCTTAAAATTCTTTTGATGTTTCCCATCACAAAAATGGAAAAGAAGAGGGCTGTGACTGACATTGTCTAAGTGTCTCAAACAACTTTAGTTCCCTGTTATCTCTTGGTGGCTGAAGACAACAATAAATCTTTCATTGTTATAGGATGGGGTGGTCCCCCAACCTAGTACTCGTTATTCTGACTGATAGCTCTCTCTCATGTGTCAAAATCCATTAAGCTACTCTGGGTAGCAGTCTGCAATTCCCACATTCTTAGACAAGCTACTATATTCTCAGAGTCATTTGCATGTCTGAATTTCAGAGTGAATTTTCTTCATCTTGGAATCCTTCAGGCAGTCGTCCAGAGCATGCAAACAGCCTCCTGCAAACCAAGCTAGTACATATATTGCCATATAGGCAGAGTTTATTAAAAGAAAATAGTTTTAAAACTAGAAAACTTCTAGACAGTTTCCATTGTGCTTGCAACCTTAGAGTACCTTGAGATGAGTCATAAATAAATCCCATGAGTTAGAGGCCCTTTTCTAAAAAGCTGCTTAAGTGTGTTGCTCTGTTTCCTCAGCTTTGACCAGTCCTGAATACTCAGCAGGAGAGTAAGCTGGTATATCAGCATCCTCAACAGCTCTGAAATGTTTGGCAAGAGACAGCTTTTCTCAAGACACAGCAGAGGCTGGATGCAGCTCTGGAGATCATCTAGCCCAACTTCTCTGCTCGAAGCAGGGTCAGCTACAGTGGGTTTCTCAGAGTCATGTCAAGTCATGTCTCCAAGGATGGAGACTCCACAACCTCTCTGGGCCACTTGCTCCAGTGCTCAGTCACTGCCACAATAGAATACTTTTACTTACTTTTAAGTGGAATCTTCTGTATTTCAATTTGTACCCTTTGGCTCTTTTCGTCTCACTGGGCACCACCAAGAGTAATTTGACTTTGTCTTCTTTGCTCCCCCATCAGGTATTTGGGTAAGACTTCTCATGAGCATTCTCTTCTCCAGGCTGAACAGTTCCACCTCTCAGCCTCACATCATATGACAGATGCTCCAGTCCCTTAACAATCATCATGGCCCTGTGCAGGACTGACTCAACTATGTCATGTCTCTTTTGTACTGGAGACCCCAGTGTTGGTCGTAGTATCCAGATCTTTCTCACAGGTGCTGAGCAGAGAGGAATGATCACCTCCCATGAGTGGCTCCCAATGCTCTGTCAGCCCAATGTCATAGTGCTCAAGTCAGAAGCTTCTAGCCTTGGTCATAGAGGGAGTCTCCATTTCCCAACCAGACAAGCTCAGACTCTCCCAGTGTCTCCTTCAGTACAGTGTCTCCTTCAGTACAGCTGAATGTTCAGGCTTTTGTGTCTGTAGGGTCTTGGAGAAGATCTGGACAACTTCTTTCTATCATCTCTGCTGCTCCACAGTCAAGCTAATCTGCTCCCACAGCTTCTTTTTTGGTGAGAAGACTCTCCACCATCACATACCTCCTGCATGCCATGAGCCCACATCCCACCCTAGCCCCAGGGAGAGGCCCCAGACACTCCTGCAGGGCTGTCCCCCATGGGGACCTCCATCTGGGCCAAGGCTCTGGTGTTACAGGGACAGCAGCTGCTGGGACTATCCTCTGTGATGCATCACCACGGCTGCTCAGCCCATGTACAGTGCCCTCAGCAGAGCTCCTGGCTCCCTTCTGCAAAAATTGCTGTTAGGTGGTTCCACACATCTTTCCTTCTCACAGCATCCCACTATTCCCTCTATTGTACCAGTGCTCTGCAGCTGTATTGCAAACACCTTGGAGGGCTAATGAGCTCTATTAATAACTGATTGCAGAACAGCTCCACATTTATAGTACTGAATGAGTGGGTAGCACCCCACTGGGACTGCAGAAAAGGATTAATCCAGACAAGATACAGTCTCATCTGGCCAATTTTGGGCTATAAAATAAGGGAAATGTTTTCTGTAAAGAAAAAAGGAAATCACAATAAAAGAGCAAAATGTGTTCGGAGTGAACCTGTGTTCATTATGATTCCAAGAAGACTATCAAAGGGAAAATAAAACTTCTGTCTTTATCAGATAAAACTTCGAAAAAGTTGAATATGAACAAAAGAAAATGATGCAAACTAAAGTGGTACATTCTGTTACATATTAATACAGGCCCTAGTTCCTAGAGACTTTTGAAAAAGCTTGAGAAACCACGGTGAAGTGGAACAGAATGTGATTTATGCAGGTGAACATGGAAATTGCTTGAAAATTTCCTGACATGGGTGCTAAAGAGGTTTTGAGTCATAGTTCGAATACTCATGGGAAGTGGTGTGACATCTTATTCCAACACAGAGTCAGAAGAGTAATGAGAGAGAAGGAAAGTACAGTTGTTTATGTAATACACAAAACTGACATTCATACTCAACAAAAACTTCTGTGACAATTTCTAGATGTTCCCTTTATAAATATTTAACTATGGCATTCAGTTTTGAACTACACTTTAGCATAACAATCTGTCACCTAACTGTCTATGGAAATAGATGCAAGGAGATGAACAGGAGTTGATTTAGAGAGAAAGTAGGAAATAGGGATTGTTTAAACACCTAAGAAATTTAAGGGCAACAGTCTGAGCAAAACCCTTCATTCTGCAAATTCATTTAGCTTTCACAGCTGAAACTAAACCCGCTTGAAACACTGGGGCGTCATTGTTTTCCTTGCATTTTACCTGATCTCTGCTCTCAGAGGAGGTTAGTTTTAAATGGCCTTGTCAAAACCTAATTGCAGTTTTGTAATGGCTAATTCCCAGGCTATTTAGGCACTGAAGAATCAATTCTGAGGCATGTCTATGAGGGGTTTGTTAAGGGATGGAGAATACTGCTGAGATCAATCAGCATCCTAGTTTCTAAATCACACAGGAAATTCAGGTTAAAATCTCCATTCTGGTTGATTGATCCTATGTCTCAGGGAAGTGCCCTCACTAGCCACCTTTTTTTCTTACAAATGTGTGACTCTGTAAATTAATTAAATGTGCACTGGGTGAGAAAGAAGATTCATGTTGAAACCCTGACTCACATTAGTCTGTGGTATAGGAATGAGAATAAGGGCTTCTGCCCTGCTCTCTTACATCTCAAATGAGAGCTCCAGCCACAGGCAGTTCCAGGTGGGACACATAACTTTCTACTGGCCATTTCAGGCACCATTACTCCATGCACATACTTACAGAATTGTACCTATCTGGGAGAAAACTCCTAATCTGGGAATCTGGCTTGAATGTCAGTGCACCAAAGGGATAGCTGGGGGGGGGGATCAGCTAGATTTCTCACATCACCAAAAACCTCTCCAGGCTGGTGGACATGAGAAGACATGTGGGGGCACTATTGGTGGCCAGAACAGAGGGGACCTGTGGATATTGAGGACATGAAAACAAATGTACTTTGGAAAACCAGAATCAAATTGCTTTTACTGACAGCATGAAGAAAAGATTCTGAGTGCTCCTGCAACTGAGCCAATCTCTCTTACATCTTGCATTAGCCTCACAAAATTTCTATTTTTTTAAAGCTCGAAAAATAATAAGCTGATGGTTGGGCGCAAGGAAAGAAAGACTCAGGCTAAGGAACAAGGGCCTGCCTAGAGCTAGTCAAATATTGCTGATCTATCACCTATTTGCATTTTTTATACAGTTGAATTAGTTAATTGTACTATGAGGAACTGAATATTTTTACTTTAAATCATCTCTTTTCTTTTTACAAATGCTTCCAATAATTTGCATTGATTTCCCCTTTTTGAAGTCCAGAGGAATGATGTCACAGGTGGATTTCCATCTGTCTATCATTTGGCAGATAGTATAAAGAAGACAAATAACTGCACAATAACAGAATAGCTATAGAAATTTAAGTGAGACATGTCCACAAGGGATGGATATCCACCAATCCCATTTCCACTTACTGCTGTTCTGTCCTTCATTTTTTTTATTTATAAGCAGAGGGCAACTCCCTTGTAGCTGCATAAATTACAGTGAAATAGTAACATTTTGTCAGGCTTTCACTGCAG
This sequence comes from Acanthisitta chloris, assembly GCF_000695815.1. Classification (NCBI taxonomy): domain Eukaryota; kingdom Metazoa; phylum Chordata; class Aves; order Passeriformes; family Acanthisittidae; genus Acanthisitta; species Acanthisitta chloris. Next base: position 46,086 of record NW_008677398.1, read on the forward strand.
AGCTTCAGGTCAAAAGAATTCAACCATGTCGTTTAAATCAACAAACAAGGAAATTCAAATCCCACCAGAGTGTGGTTAGATTAAGCCCAAAAGGAATAAAGAGGCTCTCTCATCTCTTGTCAAAAATAATTATCCCTTTAAATACAGCTGTAGACATTCTTATTAGCAATACAAATATATATCTAATTTGGTGTTCTTCTGGTGAGAAAGAAGGGAATAAGAGAGAAATGAAATCACAAAGCCCAGTTTTTAGTCACTTTTACCAGCTTCTGCCAAGAGTGGTTTCAAAATTCACCATACTGTGGTAGCATATTCTGAATGTCCTTCTAGCCCTGCTTGGATAATTTCTATGTTAGTTCTTGGCATAAATTGGACTGTACAGCATAGAGAGTTTTGAAGGGGGGAGAAAGAATGAATATTTCTCAATCACTTCAGTCTTTTAATGTAAAATGGGGAGTGAGAAAAATGTATCAGCAGTTTCTTAATAGAAAATTATCTCATGGTTTCCAAGAAGAGCAATTAGCACTGTATGGAAGCCCAGGAGAATTGCTTCCATTTTAAAGCTGTGACTGGCTCACTTGTTCATGCACAGACAGTATTCATTCATCACTAGGAAAAGTAACAGGCTCAAAAATCATGGAAGCCATTGTAATTACTAGTCTAGCAATTGTAGCATGGGACTTGAATATAGTTTCAGGTATCCTATTTGATCAAGAATTAGCTAACTGTTGCTTGCTTGTTCGGGTAATAAAATATGTAAGAAGCCATGAACCCTTAATATATGAGATTTTTGAGTAATTTGTTTATGGAGAGAAAATAAACTGGTGAATTATAATTTGAAGAAAATATCACATAGAAAACTAAAAGGTTTTATTTATTACTGCTTGCACATTTGTGCTCCAATTAAGAGTGGGGTTTATTTGTACTGGGAGAATAGCTGGTTTATACCAACTACCTGGAGCTCTGTGAATGCTGTTCATTGCATTATGTGCTGTATACCATGTCTCACATGTTAAAAGTTCTGATTCAGATTCCCACTTTCTTGAATCTGTGTTCACATTCTCAATGTACAGTAGGCTTCAGGCACACCTTTACATCTATAATGACTTATCACATCTCTCTGAGAATAAAAGCAGTGTACAGAGCATTCTTTCAGTCGCATCAAGGAATCCCAGAATGGGTAAGGTTGGAAGGGACCACAGTGAATTATCTGGTCCAACCTCCCTGCTTAAACAGGGTCATCCTAGAGCACATTGCACAGAATTGCACCCAGACAGTTCTTGAATATCTCTAGTGAGGGAGAATCCACAGCCTCACTGGGCAACTTGCTCCAGTGCATGCTCATCCACACAATAAAGATGTGCTTCCTCACACTCAGGTGGAACTTCCTGTGCATCAGTTTCTGCCCCTTGCCTTTTGTCCTATTGCTTGACACCACTGAGAAGACCCTGGCTCCATCCTCTTGACACCCTCTCTTTGGATACTTCCAGACACTGATGAGGTTCCCTCTCAGTTATCTCTTCTCAAGGCTAAACAGGCTGAACTCTCTCAGCCTGTCCTTGTACAAGAGATGCCAATCCTTCTGGGGAGGAGGAATGATAATTAAACTCCCTTTCTGTCATCATATGGGTGTTGAAAGATGTCCGTTTCTTTAATTTCAGCTTGTTTTGTCCCAGAACAAGCCAGTGACTAAATGTGAAGCTTTCTCATCATGTAGTTAAAAAATGTAAATCCAGGTTGATACTTCCCTGACATCTAGTAATGGGGTGGCTGTTGCTGTTTATTGCCTGCTAATCAGCTGCTTGCCTCCAGTAGTAATGCTTGTGAAGAAGATTTGTTTAGTCTTTGACAAATGGCTCTGTAAACTGTTTATTGAAGTGAACTCTTTTCCAGCCTTGAAAACAGCTCTCTATTTTCGGTCTGGCCCCTTGACAGCATGTAGCATTGCTCAGGTCATACTTGGTTTCTCAATAGAGTGAATTCTGGAAGTTTGCAAATGAGGCAGCCTATGCTGTAACTGATGAGAAAGCAGTGCTGAAGATAATTTTATCCTATTTCTGATTTGATGCACTTATTTTTTTTGGTCATATTTCCAGAAATTCACACTGGCAGATTATTTGGATAAACTAAGTATTCAAAAAACTTTAAATCACTAAGCTATTTTTCTTCTTTGTAGAAATATTTACTCCAAAGGTTACTGAATAACATTCAATTTTCTCTACTTCTGTGTTATAAATACTGATTTTCCCCTCCAGTCTAAAACCCAGTCTCCAATCTTAAAACTGAATTGAGCTTTTGTTCAGATTTGCAACTTCATCAATAACCCCCAGACAGCCAATTTGGTTTCTGGATATGGCATCAGACTGTGCATGTTAGTGTGGTCACGGTTTCTGTGACTATGAGATTCCAGCCTGACCTTCAGAAACGAAAGGCAAGTTTCATAAACTGATAATTAGTAAAACACCTTAACTTGGAACTTGAATAAATATGATACTTCAAGACAGTGTCACCCAGGAGGACACAGAGGCATAAATTTGCAGTCATATGAACTACCTCAAATCAGTAAACAGTCCAGGATGAGACTGGTATATCAAGAAAAAAGCTATTACATTATAGAAATAGTTAAATGCTGGAGCAGCCTCAATTGCTGGAAGAATTGTGAAATCCCATTCACTGGAGGTCTTTTAAAGCAGCTAAATCAAATATCTATCGGGCATGTCTGGCATGATTTGTCCTGTCTCAAAGCAAGAGGAGAGACAAGGTGACCCCCCCAAGGTCTCTCTCAGTCCTGTGTATCTAGAATTCCAATATGGCCTGTTGTTCATTAAGAAAGGAAGTTTGTTTATAATGTACATCTGCTCTTTCCATAGACTAGCAACAGTGATCTCGACGTCAGCTATGCCAGCAAGACATTTATAATGATGCCATGCCTGTAGAGCTGACACCCTGCTGAAACACGTGTGCAATAATTATTGTAGCAACAGACAAGTGTTCTCTCCAGCCTGCTCATGCAGTTTCAATTTATGATCAGCTGAATTGTCTTACTCTACTCTTAGTGACAGATACTTTGAATTCACTTGCAGGTTCTAATATTATTTGCCCAATACATTTGCAGTTCGCTGTTCTTCTGACTATGACAAAGAAAAGACCTATGAGGGGATTTTCAGCAAGTATTTCATGCAGTTTATCCTCTAGCACTTTATGGATAGAAAAGCTTTAATGGGAAACCTGTATTGCTTTTTTATATGTTGTGCCTTCCTGATACATATTTCAGAGCTTTGTGAAGTAACTCTGGCAAGTTATTTAGCTTTCAAAGCCACCGCAGCACAACTCTGCTATCTTATTTATAAAGATGTGCAAGTGAATATGTTATGCTGGCAATTATTATTATTTGAGGTCTTTGCAAGATCTACAGCACTTATCCCAGGGGATGACAAAGTTTGGTGTTAGGTGCTTCTTCAGGCTCCAGTATTGCCAACAGTAAGATTCACTTGTTCTGATTTCTTACATCCAATTTTTTTTAGTCATGGAGAACTATGGATTAATGAAGCTAGTGCAGTCAAGTATTGAATTCTGGGTCATAATTAATACAGCACTTTTTATATGGTCATATCCAATTACCTGGAACCTGATGTATTTTGCTTTGTTTCAGTAGTGTCCAACATTTTTTGATTTGTAGACCCCTGGCAAGTTACCAGTGAAGTTCAACCTCCTGAAATAAACTTCTCAGTCTTAACATGGTCTTCTTAATTCCCAGCTGTCAGGGGTCCTTATCTACTTCCTTATCTGCTAATTTTAGCCAGTTGGCCCCCTTTCACATCTCTGATGGGAAGGCATGGAAAGGAACAAGGCTCGCATTTTTTCCAGGCTAGCAACACTTATATTTTTCTCTTCTGGTACTGTTATTCACCACACAGATAGAGAAAGAGCAGCACAAGGTTTCCACAGTCTGTCTTGAAGGCTGCGTACAGATAAGGAGTTTCCAAAAAAACCCTCTAAAAGAAGATGAATTTGCTTGTCCATGCAATAAAGAATGCTCACAGTCATCCGCAGTTAACTTTGCTTCCTGGCCAAGACAGTTTCTGACACATCTTAACTTTGTGGAGCTGGTGCTAATTTTATGGTTGTATAACATTAATTGTTCTAGATTCTGGGGAGAATGCACATGTTCATGGAAGAGAAACATAGACCACATGGAAACCCATGTTTGGATTAGGATGTCCTATGCCTACAGTCTGACAGAATAATAGTGGGAAATACCTTACATACTTGCTGTGGTCTTACTTTTCTCCAAGCCTCTGTTTATCAATGCTGTTAAAAAGAAGATATTGGGCTAAGAAGACCTTTGGTCCAACCAAATGCTGCTCTTCTTCTGTGTTTAGCAGTTGTGTCACAGAAGTCATTACCAGTGCACGTGCCATGCAATTCAAGAAGGATTTTCAGCCTGTTATAGCAATGTGGGACCAGTCTCTGCAAAAGATTATGGGCCCCAAATCTCTAAAGAAGCTCTTTGTATTCTATCTTTGAAGCACCCATATAATGTGTAGATGTTCTCCATAAATCATCCAGGTGGACTGTCAAATTAGGATCTTCCTTTGGGTGATTTACGTAACCTTTTTGTTTTCATTATCTAGAGGGAAGCTATGAGGCCTAATGGGGCTCAGAATTACATGTATGAATGTCCTTCTGAGGGACAGATTTGTCTTTCAGGTACAATGAGACACTGAGAGCTGACTAGGGCCCAAAGGGCCTGGCTGGCTCCATGGCTTGTGTGCAGAGAGGTAATGCAAAGTTAATGCTCAGGGTCTTGAATCAAGGCACTTAGAAAATCCTTTTCTGTTTTTTTTTTATTTCTTTTCACAGCACCTTATATTCACCTTCATCTGCACAGAACTGACCCCAGGACTCAATCTTGTACCACTGAAATTAATAACAGGACCTTAGTCAACTTCAGGAAATATCATGACCCATGTTCATTCAAGTCTATGTCAGCTTGAATATCCATCCTTGTCAGAGGGATAATGTACCATTTCCATCCAATTTCCTACATCTGTTCCATTTCATTTCAGATCTGTTCCATTTCATCTCTGTTTTCTTGCCAATCTTGAGTTCCTTTTCCAGAACACCACTCCCAACACAGTTACAGTGGCTTTAGCAATGCTAATCCCATCACTGCCATGCAGTAAAGGAGTGTTATAATTTAAGTGATAGAGTTCAGTGTGTGTATGCTCAGTTTCTGTGTAAAGTTTATCCAGAGTTCTTCTTTACCATAATGATTCACCTTCATGTCAACCCAATGCATTTAAAATTTGCCTTCAGATAATGGGTTCATGGTGCCAGGTCAATTTCTGGCCTCAGAAAGCCCAAATACCTCATATTCTAAGGAAAAAGACCGTGTCATCTAACAAAACAATCAAGTCAGCCTCTCAAAAATGCGTTTTTTGTCCTATCTGGTTCCCTCCCAGCCTCCACCCCTCTAGTTGGTGGTTTCACCACATAACGTGTGGAGAATGGTCTTGCTGAATCCCTGAGGTTCCATATTGTTCTCCAACAACTCCTTGGAGATCTGTTAGCTAATTAATTCTACAGACATAATAAGACAATAAATTATTTGTGGCCACAGAAGTCCAAAGAGTTATATGGATTTGCTACAAACAGAAGAGATTCCTTGGAAAAGTTCATTGTAGTCTAAATATCTCAACCCAAATTTATTGAATCTAGCATTAGCCAAGACCGACTCTTTTTTTACTACAAATTGTGAGAATCACAGTTTGCATTGCTCTGTCAGGGCAGTCCTTAGAACCAACTACCTTGTTCAAACATCAGGCACCAAGGGCAGCTCCGGGCAAAATGCTTGGGGCATCTCATGTATCCCAGAATCCACTCATCCCAAACCTTGATTTTCCATCTTAAACTTAATGGTATCATGCTATAGTGTTCTTCCCAGGGGAAAAAACTCACCTTTAAGGGCCTTAAAGGAGAAGGGGTGGTCAGGCCAGGTACAATGCTCACAATTTCTTTCTGTGAAGAACCTGAACATGTTGGCATGTTAGGTCAATCACACAGGTCATGGGCAAGCAACAGACTCCATATTCTGTCCCTAAGGAACAGCACTTACATGACCATAAAAGTACCCAAAGTCTTGGAGAGACAGGACTGTATTTTCTGGGGAGAGTGAGGGAGGATGTGTGCGGTTGAGCACTGGAAGGGGGAAATCAAGCTAGGGTTTAGACAGCAGGGATTTGCTTACCTCCATATGGTCAGTTCTGTAATATTGCAGCAAGATTCACAGAGTTACGGAATCAATAAGGTTAGAAAAGACCTCTGAGATCTTTGAGTCCAACCTATGAAATAACACCACCACATCAACTAGCCCATGGCACTAAGTGCCATGTCCAGTCTTTCCTTAAACACCTCCAAGGGTGGTGGCTCCATCACCTCCCTGGGCAGTCCATTCCAAAGTCTATCACCCTTTCTGTGAAGAAATTCCCCCTAATGTCCAACCTAATTGTCAGCACTGTCATGAGAATACGCATACCTGTGGCTGTACAGAAACTCCTGATGGAGGTGCACTCTTGTACAGGCATCTGGAGAAGACAATGTCAGTTCTCTCATTAGGATACCTGCACTGCAAGGTTATGCTTCCCTGGCAAGTCCTTTTCAGGGAAAGATCCCTGTGCCGGGAACCACTGTGGATGCCAGCTTGGGAAGGCAGGCTGGCTCTGGGTGTATGGCAGAGGGGAAGGCAGCACAAAGCAAGTGGCAAAAGCAGCATCAACCAGACAATATGCTGGTTCAGGAGTGGGGCAGTTCCATGGGGGTCCTGGCTGTTTTCCAGGTTTTTTTGGTCCAGGCTAAGGCCTGGCACTGTAGCATGTGGGGATGGCTCAAGCTCGTGCAGCAAGAGAGATGGAAAGTCTGAGGCATCATGGATGTTGGACTCTGAAAGGAAAATGTCTTCTGTCCTGCTAAAGACAGATCCTGTTTGGAATATGTGTATTCATGAATTGTGAGTGTTATCTTTGTGCTACATGTAGTGTCTGTTCCACCTGGTTCCTGCCCTCCAGTGGCAAAGGACCTTGGTTAGTATTTTGGGCAGGCAGGAGGTTTGGTCTTAGGGAGTGTCTGTGTACATTACCCTGGTGTGGAATTCTTCCATGCAGTGAAGGACCTGCCATCTGGGAGGGTGAACTGCTTGTGTGACAGTGCAGCCAGTCCAACAGGAGAGATAACTGAGCACCCTGCGTGGACTGTGTAGCTTTACGGAGAGTATCCATACATGGTTGCCAGGGTGTGATGTGACAGTGTGAACATGCAGGAAATGTGATCTTGCAGATATGGCTGGAGAGCAGCCTGGGTGCAGTATGGAACAGCCTGGATGCAGTATAAACCAAAGAGTCCAGGGAATTAGACCACCCTCCTTGCTAAAGTGTTTGAGCCATGTGCAGCCCAAGACACCCATGATTACCAAAATGTGGGATTGAAGAGGAAATACCCTGGAAAGAAGATAGCTGTGAGTGTTGACATGAGGGGGAAGTGCTGGCGCTACTTCTGTATCTGGTCCTAGTCTTGTCAGCAGGACTTATTATCTTGGGCATAGTGCCACACTAATGCTGCTTTTGGACCCATCCTAGATTATATCTGGACATTTCAGAGTGTTAGCAGAGGGAGTATAGTTCAGTTTGCTCCTTCCTGCATAGACATGCCCTAAGGGGATTGGAACAGACACTTTTCAGGGTGGAATTTGTTCAGAAGACTGTTAAGTTTTAATCACAGAAATATACCAAATTATATTGACTAATAAGTGGCATAGCTCACTTCTGACTGATATTTAATAGGGCTAGTCTCTTTTTAGCAAGTCCAAGGGCACTTCAATTATTCTCAATCAAGCAAAAATTTCATTAATTTGCCAAGAATCACACATGTATGTGATTTACTGTGGTAAATTAAGCTTGAATATCAAATGCTCTAGGCAGATACTGAATGCAGCACAACCTTACAAGGGATTAACATGAACCAGTACTGAGGTCAAGTAGTTATACAACACAGCTCCCTTAGAACAAGGCAGCTCACCAAGAATTCTATTTGTTTATAATCTTCAGTCATCTGTTCTTTAATATCTATTAAAAAAATAGCAGTCTGCTAGCAGTTCTCCAAAGAAAAAAATGCATTTGTCTTAAGGCGATCTAAGGCATATGGTCCTATTGGGAGGGAAAGGGATTAGCTGAAAACACCAAAACCAAGTGTTTCAAATTATGAAAGAGAAATTGACAGGGAGGAAGTGTAAAGAGGCAAATGTGTACAATAGGGCAATTAAACAAGAAGTTCACAATTAAAGAAGTAGAAGTAGCATCAATGTATTCTAGTCATGCTTGACATCTACATATCTGGGGTGACTCTGAGTTTGTGTCTAAAGCCAGAGTTTCATCTACAGTGTCTTTATATAAGTATATGTGCAAACAACTCTATATGCTAGTGCCAGCAAACTTGGTAACTTGCACTGTCCAGTCATGCAATGGA
>NW_008677398.1:54633-70254 GCF_000695815.1 Acanthisitta chloris
AGAGGTTGCACCAGAGAGCATGAGTAAGAATACCAAATCCAGGACCTGCAAGCACTGCAAGTACTCCAAAACGTTCTGGAGATGGCTGAAGTACAAGGTGTCTGGTCCAGAAGGTGGTACTCAATGAAATGTCAAATTCAGTAAGATGGCTGTTTTTAAAAGTGAAATGCTCTAGGAAATGACTTGCAGTCAGCTGGCTGGTTTTTTTTTATATTACAGACCAAGCCCCGGAATACTTCCTCACCATCTTCACAGTGAGTACCTTGAGAACTAGTTTCATTCACTCATATTTTCTGTATGAATATAGTTAGTCCAGAGGGAAACAATTTTGCCAGAGGAAGGAACAATGTCCTTCTGCAATGACAGTTCTGAGGCATTTTTCTGGAAAAGAAAAGATTTTTCTTCCCACTTTGTCTGTGAAGAGGTTTGAAAAAATGTCTCTCCTCCAAGAAGATAAACTCATTGGGGAAATAAACAGGACCAAGAAGAGCCACCACTGGTGTGACCCACCATGGAGCCCTACTGCTTACACTTCTCTGAAACTGTCTTTCAGGTAAGATAGAGAGAGGATTAAAAATGTGGATCCCAAAGGGTTTAGAACTGAGGTGGGTGTAAAGTTATGCAGCACTATCATCTGAACTGAGCAGCCTCTGGGGGAAGAGGACTTTGGTGTCTAAACCATAATCTCATTCTCCTGGGGGCCTCTAGAACACAAAGTAGTCATTACTGTGATGTTCCTGAGAGTCACACCTTTCAGCAGAGCAACACCAGGTGATAGCTGGCTTGATATATCCCTTTCTAACTCTTTTACTTATGAGACAGTAGTCTCATACTTTTTTCCAAGTGATTCTGTGTTTTATCACAGACTTATTGCAGATTGAGTAAAGAGTTGCTCTGGGGAATATGTGTAGATTGCAGCACAAGGAACAATGGAAGGATTTGGAGACTGGTATGAAATTGTTACTTAGAAGCAGCAAATAAACTAATAAAATGAACAAGGATACAGTTAACAAGCCAAAGCCAAGGCCAAGATAAGACAAGAACAGAAAACTTTAATAGAGGGAAACATCACAAGAATCAATAAAATGGGCCAGAGAACTGTGTCTTTCTGCATTAAGTGATGTGGACAGTGTGAAACAGATGCTCTTTCAATGTCATCAGCAACTTGACAAGCTGGATAAATAATTGTTGCCAAGAAAAATAAAAGCATGTGCTGTCAGTGTGGGTGGTTGCCATGATTGCCATGGCCTCTGCTTCAAATGCAGTTACAGAGATGATGAAAAAGAAAATAAATATGGAAGTGGCTGAGGAAAACCAATTAGCTTCCAACAGATGGGCTTTCAGCATACCATAATTTATAGCTGCCTTTTTCATCATTAGATTGGGTGGCAACCTGGGAAATAACAAAAGGTGGAGAATTTTGGGTACAGCCATTTCCTGAGTCCTTCCCATAAAAAAGCAGAAACTGTTGGTGTGGAAGAAGATTTGTTATGAGGAAACTGTAACAGACATTTTAGCTGCAAAACAGGTAGACACAAAATTCCCACTTGACTGCTACTGAAATTGTCAATACCTTTAGACGTCTGACTGCAGCCATATATGATGAGGGCACTGATAGGTCATTGGTAGCTCTCTTAGGGACCTCAAAGTCTTCTTCAAGACATTTCTACACTTGGAGTTAGCAGTTCAATGTGATGAGGGACTCAGTTCATTCACAAGCCCCCTGAGGATCCAAGGAGAAGGCACTCCAATGCCTTGGAGTATCCATCTCAGATACTACCTGAATGAAATTCTTATCTCTAAACTGGAGACATGGATTTGATGGATGGACCACTCAGTGGATAAAGACCTGGCTGGTCGCATGCAAAAAGTTGTCATTAATGGCTCATTGTCCTCATGAAGAGCAGTAATGAGTGATGTCCCTCAGAGGTTGGTGCTGGAGCCAATACTATTCAACATCTTTGTCAGTGACACGGACAGTGGGATCGAGTGCACTCTCAGGAAGTTCACTGGTGACACCAAGCTGTGTGGGGCAGTCGACATGCTGGAGGAAAGGGATACTATTCAGAGGGACCTTGACAGGCTTGCAAGGTGGGCTGATGCCAACCTCATGAAGTTCAACAAAGTACAAGGTCCTACACCTGGGTAACAACAATCCCAGGCACACCCATAGGTTGGGCAGAGAAGTGGTTGAGAGCAGCACTGCAGAGAAGGACTTGGGGGTGACAGTTGACAAAAAACTCAACATGAGCTGCAGTGTGCATTTGCATCCCAGAAAGCCAACCAAATCCTGGGCTGCAACAAAAGAAGTGTGGCCAGCAGGTCAAAGGAGGTGATTCTCTCACTCTGCTCTTGTGAGACCCCACCTGGAGTACTGCATACATTTCTGGTGCCCTCAACATAAGAAAGACATGGAATTGTTTGAGCAAGTCCAGAGGAGGCCACGAAGTTGATAAGAGGACTGGAGCATCTCCCCTATGAACACAGGCTGAGAAAAAGAGAAAGATAGGGCTGTGCAGTCTGAAGAACAGAAGGTTGTGTGAGGACCTCGTAGCATCCTTCCAGTATCTGAAGGGGGCCTACAAGGAAGATGGAGAGGGACTCTCTGTTAGGGACTGTAGTGATAGGATAATATGTAACGGGTATAAATTGAAAGAGGGGAAAGACACTGGAACAGGTTGCCTAGGGAGGTTGTGGATACTCTAACCCTGGCAGTGTTCAAAGCCAGTGTAGTGGGTTGACCCTGACTGCATGCCAGGCACCCACCAAAGCTGGTCTATCTCTCCCCTCTGCAAATGGACAGGGCAGAGAAAATATAATGAAAGGTTCATGAGTTGAGATAAGGACAGGGAGAGTTTACTCACCAAATACCATCACAGGCAAAACAGACTCAACCTGGGGAAATTAAGTGATTTTATTACTAACAAGATCAGAACAGGATAATGAGAAAATAAAGCAGACCTTAAAAGCACGTTCCCTCACCCCTCCTTCCTTCCCAACTCTACCTCCTTCTCCTGCAGCAATGCAGGGAGGCAGAGAGTGGAGGCTACAGTCAGTTCATCACACATTGTTTCTACTGCTGCTCTCCTGGAAAGGAGTCCTTCCCCTGCTCCAGTGTAGGGTCCTTCCCACAGGAGACACATTTCCATGAACTTCTCTGATGTGAGTCCTTCTCATGGGCTCTAGTTCTCCATGAACTGCACCACTGTGGGTCACTGTTCACAGGGTGCAGTTCAGTCTCTCAGGGACAGGTCTATCTCTCCCCTCTGCAAATGGACAGGGCAGAGAAAATATTATGAAAGGTTCATGAGTTGAGATAAGGACAGGGAGAGTTTACTCACCAAATACCATCACAGGCAAAACAGACTCAACCTGGGGAAATTAAGTGATTTTATTACTAACAAGATCAGAACAGGATAATGAGAAAATAAAACAGACCATAAAAACACATCCTCCCACCTCTGCCTCCTTCCCAGCTCTGCCTTCTCTCCCCTCAGCAGCGCAGGGAGACAGAGAATGGGGGTTACAGTCACTTCATCACATGTTGTTTCTGCCACTGCTCTCAGGGAGAGGAGTCCTTCCCCTGCTCCAGCATGGGATCCCACCCACAGAAGATAGCTCTCCATGAACTTCTCCAGTATGAGTCCTCCCCACAGGCTACAGTTCTCCACAAACTGCTGCAGCATGGGTCACTCTCCACAGGGTGCAGTCCAGTCCCTCAGGAATAGCTGCTCCAGTGTGGGTCCCCCACAGGACCACAAGTCCTAACAGGAAAACTGTTCTGGCATGGGTCTCTTCTCTCCACAGGTCTGCAGGTGTCTGCCAGGAGCCTGCTCCATCACAGACTTCCCATGGGTTCACAGGGAATCCACCTGCTCTAGCACGGGTCTCCTCCATGGGCTGCAGGTGAATCTTTGCACCCTGTTAACCAATGTGGGCTGCAGGGGCACAGCTGCTTCACCATGGTCTTCACCACAGGCTGCAGGGGTTCCTCAGCTCCAGTGCCTGGAGTACCTCCTCCCCCTCCTTCTCCACTGACCTTGGTGTCTGCATAGTTGTTCCTTTCACATAGGCTCATCTTCTCTGGCCACAATTACTTCCGTGCAATAACTTTTTTTTGTTTCTTAAATATGTTATCACAGAGGCTGCACTACCATCACTGACTGGCTCAGCCTTGCTGCAGTGGCACTGGCATTGGCTCTGCTGGACATGGGGAAGCTTCTAGCAGCTTCTCACAGAAGCCACCCCTGTAGCCCCACAGCTGCCAAAACCTGACCATGCAAACCCACTACAGCCAGGTTGGATAAAGCCTTGAGCAACCTGGTCTGGTGTCTGCCCAGAGCAGAGGGCATTGGAACTAGATGATCTCTAAGGTCCGTTCCAACCCCTTAAAATACTATGATACTATGATCAGGTGTTCATATAGAACTTGATAGGAGGTAGCCCTTACTCAGGTCACTTGGTCTAGAGATGTTTGTTCCATTCCTATCTTTATCTGAGGAGAATAATGCCACATCTACAACTTCTTGTCTGAAAATGGAGTGTCCTCTGTGCAGAATCAGATGGAATCACCTGAGCACCACTGTTCATTCTCCACATACATCTTCTAAATCCTGTAAAACCTGAGAAACAGAGTCAGATTTATATTGATGTCAATCCCACTTAAATCTTACTTTAAGAAGGTGAGAGATAGGAAAGCTGTGCATTGAGTCAGTCACTTGGACATCTTGTCTCTATCTCAAGGACAAACAATATATTTTTTTACCTCCTCTATAATTTTCAATTATTTAAGCATTTCAGCCACTGAAAATCTTCATCTCAGTCCCTGAGCAATTTCACTTACATAAACATAGAAGTGGATGTTGGTATAATTTTCTACAGTCCTAAATAATCTGTAGAGTAAATTGTCAATAACACAGCAGTAAGCGATTATGAAATAAATGGCAATGTGGTTCTTTACTCATGACACTTTGTATAAGAAATCAAGTCTAGCTGCAATTACTTGGGATGCTGATTTGTGATGTGTACTGAATGATGGGTGCCACCAACAAGATTCATCTAGTTAAAATACATGCCTTGCCTACAATGATATAAAAATAGCATTGTAATAAGCATTAATAATGGTGACATAGAGCAATGACACAAAAACTTAAACTCTCTGCTTTAACATTTGGTGTAAAACAAATTTCAGACTTTTTGTTTGTTCTTGATCTGGGACTGAGATCCACTGAAGCTGGGTTTACATATTTTGACTAGAAGGAAGAACAGCCACAAGCACACATTCGAACTGTCGGTGTGGTTTTGTCCTTATAAGACAAATCTGCTGGCCTGGCTGGGCCACCTTTGGCAAAATAAGCAGAGGTGGCACAAGTATGAGACCCTGGCAGAGTCTATGGTCCCTGGCAGGAATGGAGCAACTGGCAGGTGACTTGGCTTTCTGGTGCTACCCTGATGCAGGATACGTAAATTTCAAATTTTCAAAGGCTATTACCAGTTTTAGGCTTGCCTGAAATTTCTGAATGTTTACACCTTTAGTAACTTTTCTTTTTAATAAGAGAGCTGAAAGGTCTTATGGCAACACTTTTGAACTTGGGCATCACACAAGCTCAAGGTTTATCTTCATCCCCCATCCCTGCATGGATATGATGACCTTGCTCCATTCTTGATGTAGATAAAGTGTCAGACCCAAGGTTGGATCAGATCACAGGTTTTGGGTTGCTCACTGGTTTTGTTCCCAGACCAAGCAGAAATGTCAGTAATTTTATTTCAGAACTTTGCTCTAACATCAGTAGAATAAAACCAAAGCTCCAACAGTAACACCTATTGTTCTCTCTGATGATTCAAAAAGAGTAATTATACTTTTCATGAACGGAGCTGGCAAAGAGGCATATTTAGTGGTCAGTTGGGAACAAGGAGGGTCTCAGAAGATTTAGGGGAGGGCAACTGGTCCCTATCAACTGATGCTCAGAAGCCACTGTTGTACACAAGATGATATGGTTAATGTCTATTTGATTCTTGAATGCCTGCCCAGTTTCTCTGGGTGACCCTATCACTAACATTGATAAATAGGTCTGCCTAAAGCAGTAAGACCACAACATATTTGCCTCTTTGAACTAGAGTAATTCTGCTGCCAAACCAGAGCTCCCAGCCTTTCAAGGTTCAGCTAGCAGTTGCATGTATATTGACATTTCTTTTTACCTCAGGCCAGATGAGGGAGAAACAGTTTCTTACTTTGTAAAGCACTTTTCTTCCCACCGTGTGACAGCTTTTGATACTGCATTTTGGAAGGAGAGTGAAGGTGGTTTCCACAGAGATAGAGATCTTCAAACAAATGACTGGAAAACCTTTCAGACTTATCTTTCCAGTAACCTACAGTGCCATCCCTTTGAAAGCTGCTTTCCAAACTTAATTGAGATCCTTCCTAGCCTCTTTGCAGATTCCTTGTGCAGTAGAGGGTCTCTCCTTAATGCATTGCTTTGGCATACATTAGTTTTTCACATCAGACCATCCAAGAGTTTTTGAGAAAAAAGGTAAATATGTGTGTCATGGAAACTCAGAAGCAAACTGCAGTCCATTCATCATCTGCTGTTCAGAGGATTTAGTTGTAATGCTGCAGACTAAGGTTTATGTGTTATGAAAGATTACACTTCTGCTACATTTCTCAACAGGTTTAATTCTATTTTATGCAATTTTATTTATGTGGAAGGAAATCTGGGTCAGTCTTCTTTCTCAGAAGAGTAAATTCTCTGCAAGAACCTGAATTTGATGTCTACCTAAACCAGCATTTTTATCTTATAGTAGAAAATAGATACCTATATGCCTATGAATTCTGTTCTTAGTGACAATTTGCATGATATGTTATATTCCCTATGCTTCAGCAGAGCCAATTTCAGAAAGATTTATCTCCTAAAGGTCTGATGTTGTCTGGCCTCCTCCACTTACTCCCAGCAAGACAAATATCTTTTGTAATGAAAGGCTGATGCAGAGTGAACAGTGTGGTGGTATCTCTTCACCTTTCCTTATCTCACTAGAACTTTCAGGGTATTATTTGCCTTTTTGTGTACTTTTACTGAAACATGTAGGAAGTAGGAATTCAGCATTAGGAATTTCAAGTAGAGGCTTAGAAAACAAGCATAACTATCAGAACTATGGGCCCTCTTCATATAAGCTTGACCCCTCTTCCTGTATTAAAGGCATTATGTCTGAAATAATTTGGTTTCTTGAGTTTAATGCCAAGACAGAGACAAGCAGAGTGGAGTCCACAGTGGTTCATTCTAGTCTCTGTCAAAAAGGGTCTGTGTCAGAGATGTGCTAATTTTACTTGATTTTAATCCCCTAGTTATAGCATAACAGCAGTTGGAGATGGAACAGACCTGCCAGGTCTTGCTTCTGATTTATACCCATGGATCAACACAGGGTGCTTAGCATACATTTCTTGAGTCTTGTCCTCTCAGATTTTAAATATAGCTTGATTGGTGGCTAAGTGTTGTCGCTTGTCACATTTTGAAGAGTTGTTAGGGGCAACAGCAATTACATAGAGGAACTGTATCTTAAAAACCTGGTGGAAATGCTTCTATTTTGGGCTCCAGTATACTTTCTCTGTTAGAGGAGGTAGACAAGGTTGGCAGTATGTAAGAACAGTTTTAAAGCTGGAATGTGTTGGAAGATCCAGATTTGTTCTTATAAAACCTGTCAGTTCAGGAGATTGATGTTTTCTTTCAAAACAAGTTCCACGAAGCTGTGAGTAGTACCTCTTTTATAGCATACCTGTGTGCTCTTGAGAAAGAGAACCAGTGAACCACAGAATATAGTTAAAGACTTGTATACACTCCAACACCATGGCAAGGTTTAGCTTTATACAGTCCATTCCTCCACTTGAAGAGAAGAACTCAGAACAGGCAATCGATCTAAAAGAGTAGAGCTCCTACATGGTTCTTTAAGGGATAAATAGTGCAATCGCTTTTCTGAGTGAAGACACTTTCATGGACATGAATGGCACATTATTTAATCTTTAGATGATTTATTTTGATTTATTTTGAAGCAGTTTTTTAAAAAAATGTGACCACATAATCACACATCTGTTTACAGTGCACTTTGTCAGATCTAAAGGCACAAGCATATAGCAGTACCTCTGCAGGGAACCCTGACCCAGGTCTGTGTATGGGCATTTTAGAAAATGAGGCCTTGAATGTTCTTGTGTGTGGTGAGCCCCTCATGCTCATGCTTTTTTTTTAGCCAATCCCCTCCGTAATGTCCTGCCCCTTATGCCCTGTGTCACAATCTCTCTTTGGTTCTAACAGCAACACGACTAGCACTTGGGCCGTGGCCAGGTTTACCTTCAGATATGAGTTGGGTTTCTGGTCCTCTGATCAGTCATAAAACACCTGCTGGGGTGTATGAGATGGGAGGAAGAATGTGACTGGTTTTCCCCAGCGCATCAAGACCTCACTGAGGCATGCCCAGACACAGGAAGAAAGTTTCATTGCAGTAATGGAACTGTAGCATCACTCACTCGTTCCTCTGGGCTCTTCCTGGGTTTTAGGGATTAAAGTAGAGCTACCCTTGTCTTAGATTAAACATGTGCTGAAGAGTGCTGCTGATACACAAACTATTCTGTTCTCCATAGCACCAAGACCAAAAACACTAAGACAATTTAACCTATAAGTCCAAAGGACTTCAAGGGAGCCATTTATATGATGAAAGGTAGGTACATTCTGAAGTGTTTTGCTGAATTATGGCATTTTGAAATACTTTTTTCATATCTCTTGCACTTGAAAAATCATAAGCAAAGCTGAGAAGGCCAAGAAATAAAAAGGAAAAAACCTGAAAGAACTATGTAGAGATATTAGGGATTCTAGACATAAAGAATCTGCAGCACCTATTTTATGCAGCCATGCCAATTTGTGTCGTGTATAAAACAGGATTTTTCTATTGTATTTTATGAATTGACTGTAGACTATGTAATACAAGCAGAACATAAAAGAATAATGAAAAGAAAAAGACATGACTAAGTTTCCTCAAAGTTTTTTATGGCCTTTGTCAGAAGAAAAACCCCCCACACCTTACTTTCTAACATTCATTACCTTCACATAAAAATGCAATGTTAGAACAAAATCTGTTCAGAATTCTCTTTCACTCCATCCCCACAACACAAACATTAGAATCAGTCACAAAATTAATACAGTGATGTCATTTACAAACAACACAAACTGGATATTCATTTTGCTAACTAAAATGTGAAGTTGAAAGGGTAAAAAATTGTGGGTTTTTTTCCATGCCAAGTATAAATTCCTGCAGCTTGTTAGTATTTTACTGCTATTTTACTTGAATAATCCTGTAATGATGCAAAGATAAATGGTTAGAGCAGGCTGGCTGATGAGCATACAAAGAGCTAATGTGGTGAGAGATATACAGCTTGGGGATGTGGCATTTGTGTGTAAGTGCATTTGGTGGAAAAAAGCTCATCTTCACCACAAAGCCATATTAGCTTTGCTGGATACAAGAGCAGGTGAATGATTTGTGTGATATAGTCAGGACAGTCTATGATAAAAATGAGATATTGATTCAAGGAGATTTTAATTTAGATTAGTTCACTTAAAATGAGTAATAAATTGAAATGAACTCTGCAGAGCTCACATTCACAGAATGAATTGTCTTGCCACCTCATTGAAACCTTAGGCAAGGAATAATCCTAGTTATGACCCTAACCCAAATCATCAATTTTAAATAAGAATTGTACAAATAATTTGGACAAGAGAATGACAGATATGATATCTACCTCAATGAATTCTAGGGAAAGGAAAAAGAAGAAAAATATTTTCCTAAAATAAATAAGAATGAAAAATGTGAGTAATTTCAGTACTATGCTTTAATATTAATAGCCCCTCGTGTCAAATGCTGCATTAATGTTTGATAAAAACTTGTATATTGCTACTAATATTTCTTTACAATAATATTTTTTTCTCTTCCCTCCCCCCACCTTTCTGGATAGCATTTTCTTTTTTAACAAGTTATTCCTATACTGAAGCCTTTTGCAATAGCTGACAGTTCTGTTTGGGAAGATGTCTTGTGCTGATTTAACCTATTTTGCTCTGCATATTTTTTATCCATGAATGTTTGCAATAGGCATACTCACTACCCACACTCAGCCTGTTAATATATGTCAGCATATATTCACACACTTCAATATATGATTTCTTCTTGACTCATTTTTAAAACCTCCAGTTCCCTGTCCTTTTTTTTCCTATAGTTCTGATAAAGAATGTTTTTTCTACATTAATTTACCTGTATGTTACTGAATTTATTTTCTCCATTTGTTGAATTTGAAATGCAAGTTCTAAAATAGGTAACTGAATTGAACAAAAATGGGATGTATTTTGCTTCTACATTTTTTCTCTAACGATAGCTTGCTCTTTAATCTCCATCGTGTTTATTTTATGGGATTATGTTGTTGTTGTTGTTGTCATTGCTAATAATAAGTTTGCATCTTAGAACTGATGGTCTTTGTCTGACTGTCATGGTTTATACCCAGACAGTGACTAAATACAACACAGCTGCTTGCTCACTCTCCCCACAGCAGGATGGGGGAGAGAATCAGAAGGGTAAATCTGTAAAAACACATGGGTTGAGAAAAAAGGCAATTTAATAGGTAAAGCAAAATGAAAAGAAGGATTTCATCCACTGCTTCCCATAGGCAGGCAGGTGTTCAGACATCCCCAGGAAAGTGTAACAGTGACTTGGGAATAACAACACTATGAGTGTTCCTCCCAGGGGTACACACTCTAGGGATGGGGCATTCACAACTTCCTGGGCAACCTGTTCCAGTGCTTCACCACCCTCACAGTAAAGAATTTCTTCTTAACATCTTATCTATACCTGCCCTCTTTCTGTTTGAAACCACTGCACCTCATCCTGTCACTATCTGCCAATACAGAAAGTCCCTCCCCTTCCTTTTTATAAGCACCCTTGAGGTGCAAGGCTGCAATGAGGTGTCCCCATAGCCTCCTCTTCCCCAGGCTGAACACCAGCTCTCTCAGCCTGGCGTTGTGCAAGAGGTTCTCCATCCCTCTGATCATCTTCATGGCCCTATTTTTCCTTTCAGGTAGTTGTAGAGAGCAATAATTGTAGAGCATGATAAGGTCTCCCCTGAGCCTTATTATAATGAGTGTATAAGAAAATACACCTATTCCACTGTCCATAGCATGGCTACTGTGATCTTTTGCTGCCTGTGCATGGTTACCCTAAGCTCTCAGCTCATCTCCCCTTATGGAGTTGCCCTGCTCCTGCTGCCCCCTGAAAATGGGTCTGGAAAGTGATTTACTTTTAAACATTGCTGATTTCACTCATGCTCTCTCACACTCCCACAGACAAGGACAGGATGTACATACACTGCTGGTGTGTCCAGCATCAAAAATGCCTGAATTCAGGTGATCTGACCAGGATTCCTAGTGGAGGACAGGATGCCATCTATTGAGTCCTCGCCTTGTCTCCTGGTTTGGGAATCACTTGCTGATTTCTGCATGTGCCTTTCTGTACCCTTTAGGCCTGATGGTCCTTTGTGTCTCGACCCCATTCCCACCTCTGTGAGTTGTCAGGATTAATTCACTGTCCTTTGCCACCTGGGTGATCTGTGAAGTTGCACTTTGCTGCATGCTAGGATTGTGATGAGCTGCTGATCTCTAGGTGTCTTCAAGACATGATCAGACATTTCCATTCATTCCCCAGTCACACCAGTCAACATTCCTATTACTTTTCTCTACACATTCTGCACAGGTTTTTTATGGGCTGAACACTTTCAGCAGTGGTCAGATCTAAAAATGTATCAGAGTGCCCTTTCTCTTTCCACAGGAATAAATCAAATGGCACTAGCAAATTTTAGACACTTTAATTTAAGAAGAGTTATATTTCCAGAAGCAGAGATAAAGGGAAAATTAATAAATTTTCTCCATGTCACAAAGTAAATTCAGGTCTAGACTTAGAACGGATTGTATTTGGCAACAGAAAAATACCATCTTTACTGTCTGACACAAAGGCTAGCAAGAAATCTAGATGGGAAAAAAAGCCACTAGGTCTTTGACAGCAGTTTCTCTGCTGCAAATGCAACAATGCATGTAAACCAGCAGATTTAGAAAGAAAGACATTTAGGGGAAAAAATACGAGCATCCACTTTCAACAAGATTTATAACTGGGATCCAGTATGATTTGTTCCTTTCTGTCACCCTCGTGTGTCTATTTGCAGTTTGTGCAATGAGTGAGAAGATCCTAAAATTGCTTAATCCTATCAACCAAATATACAGTTTGTGCTATTTCTAGGGAGTGCCATGTTTCCCTGAGGAATGTATGATCATATAGGTAAAAATATGTCCAGGATTATTATCCAGCACTGAGGCCAACTGGTATGCCATCACCTGCACTCATCAGACCCAAAGAAGGTTAGCCACGTGCAGACTGCCCATGGGAATGACTCTGCTTGGCCATGCCAACTTTGGAACCTCGCTGGGAAATATTTAGGAGGGAGCTAACTGCAAAATCATGCCAGAGAGTTGTTCTAAGAGTTTACCACTGTAAATGAAGGAGTTATCATTCCCAGGACCTTTGGCACAGCTTAATTTAGCAGTATAGACACAGCCAGTGTAGACTCAGCTCTCTGAAAAAACTACAGCACCTCAAGTCAGAGAACGGGGAAGACGTACACTGCACTGTATCCAGATGTAGTCTGTCTAGATGGTTTTTCTTTGTTTTTCTTCTCCATGTCTGCTTCAGTCACATTCTCTTCACAGTGGATATAACATTATTTAATCTTCCTTCTAACTTTCTTCCAGGAGATTATGTAGTTATTATTTAGGTAACAATTACATTTTCTCTAACATTAGATCAGATTCAATGTTAGTAGATATAACTTTGATTTTAATATGAAAATATTTCTACATCATAGATAGAATGAGCTAATTAGTAGAGAGGATCATAAAGTCAATATATTTGAGTCCTTTCCTCAGATTTGATTAAATGTTAATTGCAGAACTGCCATTTGCCCATGACAGTTAATAGGAGGTTTAACCTTGCATGTTTCCTAAAACATTCAAATGTTCTTAATTTTTTCTGGTTCTTTACTTTCCAGCCTGATTCTTAGCTGCAGGCAGTTATCTCCATTCTACTGCCTTCATCATTTAGCAGAGAAACAAGTGGATCTGAGACTTTTCAGATCTGTATTTGACAAATATTTCTTTCTCGCAGTAATAGCCTGAAAAGTGTTTTGAGAGTGATCCAGAGACAGACGTGATGCTTTGCCTGGGACTGGGAAAAAAACCATCTGTTTTCTTTCTTTTTTCTTCCTTTAGTTCATTTGCTCTTTTTAAACTTCTACTCCTCCTAAATCACAATCTGGAGATATTACTGTACTCACTCACCCTCCTGTCTCCCAGTGCCTTGAACAGTTCATGGATGTGTTTCTTAACAGAACAAATCCTTGTTTCGTGGTAGTTTTTCTCCCAAATTCACAACACTAGCAACAAGGAATGTGTAAAGTTCTTGCGATTGCTAGGTTTCTGTCAGTGATGGGAGCAACAGGCTCCAAATGTGTGGCAATTAGAATAGCACTAGAAAATGAGACCAGATATAGAGAAGAAGCTCTGTTCAATCTCTTCAAGCAGTGTGAGCTGCCAGATATAAAATAACTAATGCAGTTGCCAAGTTACCAGGATCAGGTCATGATTCAAACAGCAGACAGCCATATTAGGAAATATCTTTTAAAATAACTGCAATTTGAAGTAGGGTTATTTTTATCTATAATAACAAAACAACTGCTCTGCTTGTTATTTACCCTGAATGATTTGCTAAAAGACTTCAGCTTTCCATCAGAATAAAGCAGAATTAAATATAAAATTATATGCAAAGTCAACAGCCATCTGTGAATGGAAGACTGATATCTCACAAGGAGACTCAGGTGTCTGGATAAATCTAGTGGAATCCAGCACCTTCCTATTGATTCTCAGACATCTGGTAAGATTTAGTTTGCATGCATATGGATATACAGCATGATAGATGTTATGTCTGCAGACCAAGACTCATTTGTACAAGAGGTACAAGAGAAAAATAACACTGTGATCATGCTAAAATAAAAGATACATACTGTTGGTCAAGGATTTCTGAATAATATGACAATTCAGGGGTCACATACTGAGAAGCAGATCCTCAGCTGCAGCAATTATGTGTAGACAGGATGCCCACACCACCTGTCTTCCCAACATAGCCTCAGTGGCTTCCTGTGAGAGCTGGGCATTAACCAGTGCCTGCTGTGCTGAGCTCAGGGATTAATGGCCTTTTGGGATGGCTTTTTACATTGGCTTGGTGCAGGATGGGTGGTGGGTATGGTGACCACACTGCAGGCCATGCAGTGGAAGGGCTTGTGGTGCAGCTGTGTGTTGACTGAGCAGAATGAGTAACTGCCCTGACTGTAAAAGAAGCTCCTCAGCTATGTGGGCACTGTCTGGTGAGAAGCTGCCAGGCATGGGTGAACATCATCACAACTGCCTATATCATTTACAAGTGAGGCATTTAGGCAGCCATGCTCGTTCCACAGCCAGTGGCAAGACTGAAGCACTGGAGGAGGCTGAGCCAAGCCCTGTCCCTTGGACCACTGTTGTTGGAGGGGAGGAAGGAGATGCTGCTTCTGGCCTCAGGAGCCCCACAACCCACTGGCTGCAGCTGCAGGAAGAGTGTTTTTCTGGTACTTTCCATTCTGCATCTTATGCTGACCACTTCTGGAGACACAGTAGAGGACTAGATGGTCTGTTTGCTTTTCCCTGTTCTTAGAGTTTCATTTACTTATGAATTGCCTCTGGAATTTCTATCTGTTTCCATTGGTTTTATATGGGACTGAAGAGATTATCTAAGACTAGATGCCTTAGTTTTAGATAAGTCAAATGATATGAATTCTTCCTTAAAATATTGACATTTCTACACCAGGAAAAGCAAACATACAAATGGTTTTCACTCCGTAACCTGCAAGTAAATCTATAACATCATTGGGAGTCAGCATGCGTTTAAAGGTTCATTAGTGCCTTAATAACTAAAATGATACTGAACCATTTTGGCAATTATGATAACACAACCACACATGAATAGAATATTTTTCACTGCACTATGGTGTAAGCTACAATTCACTTGCAAAGTAAACCTGCTAATACTTGCTGCTTAGCCTTTCTCGTGTCTGAAATTTGTAATTAGTTCAATCAAGGACTTTTCTATTTACTTGAACTGGCTTTGATTTGAACAGCAGTTAGATAGCTTTATGCAAATCCATGGCAGATGTGCAGAAAATTATTTTTCAGCAGTTAATAAATTTGTCCAATCCTTCTCTTTCTATTCCTAAAAAAAGACCTATTTCCTTTTTCCATATTACCTTGCCTTTCCCAGCCCCCTAGACACATTTGAAAAGAGTGACAGGATTCACTTTTAGCTAGGGAAATAATTTCCTCTTCCCTACCCTTTATAACACTTCAAATGCTGCTCTGTCAGCTGCCTTTAAAAGTTTCCTGAGATGGAGCTCAAAATTTTACACGGGAAATGGAAACTCCCTCAGTCTGGTTGTCAGAGACCTGTGCTGCTTCTGAAGTTACAGCA
>NW_008677398.1:70272-71667 GCF_000695815.1 Acanthisitta chloris
AATTTTCTATTTATAGATAGAACAAAAAGTCTAAATCTCAAGTTAGTAATCAAAAAGTGTAGGTCAGAAATTTCTTCATATGATGAGTTTAGGCAGGTGGTCCTCATGGATTTATATGCAGTTCATACATACACTACTTAGAAAAGAATTTCAGGAAATGGGAATTAATGCTCAACTATTACTATTAATTGGGTACTTTCAATTCTTTAGCCATTTGTTAAATCAATTCCCATATGTCTAGGTAATGAAATGTCATTCTGCCAACTAAAGCAGTTGTTATACTGCAATGCGGTGGAGGAAAAATATAATGTGCTGCTGTAAGGAAAATTTGTCTGGCTTCACCTTACTTTTCACTCAGAGTTTTGAAAAAATTGCACAACAGTTCTAACAAAACTTCAGGGTTATAATGCAGATACAATCCCTCCAGAGGTGTTCTCATTCTGGTGTCGTAAGTATTAATACATGTGTAGTAGTTGGAAATCATGGAAAAAGAAAACAATTGAACATGGATGCTATCATATCTTGCTTCTAATGCATCTCTCCTCTATGCAAATGTGTATGTTTTCATCAAACATACAATTGTGCATTTCAAAAAATAATGCATCTGCAAGACAATCTTTTCCCCGGTCTATTTTTGCAAGAGTCCTGAGAACTTTCTTTCTGATATCTCTCCTATTTAAAAAACCCAAAACCTTTCTAGTACAACAGAAATGTTCATGGAAAACATCTGCTTTCCCTCAAAGCCTTTTTTTTTGTCAGGAAATGAAATCCACACTCAAAAACCTTTAATCCAGAAATCTAAAGTTCATCTGATTTATGCTGGCATATATTTACACAAAGTTCATATGTGTAGATTTAAGACACTGCATAAACACTCAATATTAACACATCCCATGGAATTACCAGCCTCATTCCTATTTATTCATGATATATGGGAATGGGGCATCTTCACCTCTGCAGCTTCTGTCATTGTAAACCTCAACTGCTGCTTTCTGCCATATCTTCTTGTTATTTTCTTGCCGTCGTCTGTAGTCAACAGTGAATCCATCACTGTTGCTTTGATAATTGCCAGAGCCTCTGCACCAAGACCACACTGTCAGTTTGATCTCCTGCGTGTGCAATAACATTCCCACTTCAGCAGGGATTTCTAGCAGTTCAAGTGCCAAGGGGACAGGTTATTCCTTGGTGATAAGTATGCAGATGAAAAAACCTCCTATCTTTCCTGGGTTGACTTTTCTTTTTGTTTTGTTATTGTCTGTTTTGATTTGTCTTTTTGGTCATTCTGATTTCTCTCCTATGCTCATGTTGCTTCTGTGACCACAATCTTTTATCAAGGGATACCTTTTGGAAGAACAGAACATGATTTTATTTGCTCTGGTTGACCACAGTTAGCAG
>NW_008677398.1:71693-81211 GCF_000695815.1 Acanthisitta chloris
GTATTAGGTTTCCCAGTAAATACCAGCAAAATGGTGCTGTGAATGCTCACTCTCCTCAATTTTCCTTAGTTTGCATCAAAGCAGTTTTAAATAGCATGTTTAAACACGTGTACTTTCATCTTTTCCCATATGAGTAACGCCCACACACACACCTAGAAGTATAACTATTGAGTTATATACATGAAGCAGAATAAAGCAATTCAGATTCATTCCCAGTAAATACCAGCAAAATGGTGCTGTGAATGCTCACTCTCCTCAATTTTCCTTAGTTTGCATCAAAGCAGTTTTAAATAGCATGTTTAAACACGTGTACTTTCATCTTTTCCCATATGAGTAACGCCCACACACACACCTAGAAGTATAACTATTGAGTTATATACATGAAGCAGAATAAAGCAATTCAGATTCAAGGCATGAACAGACCTGATGTGGAGGTAACCATGCTACATCCCCTGGCATGGTTTAGCTTTGGAAGTGGCTGTGTGTCCTTGCATTGTTGGGAATCCCTCAGTGAAGGAACACTGTGAATGTCATCACTCTACCATGTCTGTACAGCTTGGGACATGCAAGGAGGCTCAGAGGGTTTCCATTCTCATCAGTCACAGTCAATTAGTACATGTGTGTTCTTCATTGCATTCTTTTATTTAAAAATAAACAAACAGAATCAAACAAAAACCCCCAAAGCAACAGAAACAAACCACAGAGATTTTTTTTTAAAGTATTATTTTGGTAAAAATTATGTTCTTTTTTTTCTTCTCCCAAATACATAATTGTGATTTTTAAAGTCTTATCTTGAACAACTTTTTTTTTTTTTAAACTCAGAGTTTTATACTATTCAGTTGCCTAATTGGTCAGTCCTACAGCATGGGAATAAAACTTCCTAGAACATAGGATCTTGCAAAAGATCTGTTTCAAAAGCATCTTACCTTGTTGTATATTTATTGTATTTCTCATTGATGTAGTCCAAGACTGTTCAGGCAACAAAATGTTCCTGTTTTGATGTTTGGGGAATGATGTTGCCACAGAGGATTTGCATATTCCCCACTGTAGCAGAGATTTTCTTGATACAATCAGCATGATGCACACACAACAACAAGGAGATTTACTATTTTTCTTACTTCAGAGGAATCAGCTAACACATGTAAAAAATGAGGAAGCCTGAACATCTGCTCAGAGATGATAAAAATAAAAGGTACATTGGGATAAGGCTTTTCTTTCTACCTTCTATTATTAAGAAATACTGTATTTTTCACAAGAAATAAGGAGACAGTCACTCTCCTCAAAGTTAATGGACAGCATCATCACTAGTACAGCAAATACTTGCAGAGTTTATAGTTTTCCAGGTACAGCTGCAAACAGAAAGGGAAAGTCCTAGAAGTAACAGAAAGTGATAAACAAACTAATCAGCAGCTTCTGTACAATTTTGAATACAGTATTTGACACAGCATAAAGATGAAAATTCTCCAGGATTGGAGGAAGAGTATTTTGGGAAGGAGATTCAATCCAAATGTTAAAAGGCAAAAGTGCGATACAAAGTGCTAATGAACACTATTTGATCCAATTATCAGAAAGGAAAATTACATTTAATATCTCCATGGCAGAAAGTGTACCAGAAAATTAAGGGAAAACCACACTTCATTACATCAATGAGCACATCAAATGAGCAGGCTTATTTCCTGAAGGCAATCAATTCCTGTCCTGCCAATAAGTGGTCTGTGCATGGCATCTGCGCATGTCAGGAATTTATCAGTTCCTCTCAGGAAGTTTATGACTAACTCTGCCATTACTTGATCAGGTAAATTCTAATTTTGGTAAATGTGTAATTCAAACATATGAGAAAAAGAAAAAGAGAAAGAAAAAGGAAAAAGAAAGAATGAAAAGAAAAAAACAAAAAAAAAAGAAAAAGAAAAAGAGAAATAAAGAAAAAAGAAAAAGAAAAAGAAAAAGAAAAAGAAAAAGAAAAAGAAAAAGAAAAAGAAAAAGAAAAAGAAAAAGAAAAAGAAAAAGAAAAAGAAAAAGAAAAAGAAAAAGAAAAAGAAAAAGAAAAAGAAAAAGAAAAAGAAAAAGAAAAAGAAAAAGAAAAAGAAAAAGAAAAAGAAAAAGAAAAAGAAAAAGAAAAAGAAAAAGAAAAAGAAAAAGAAAAAGAAAAAGAAAAAGAAAAAGAAAAAGAAAAAGAAAAAGAAAAAGAAAAAGAAAAAGAAAAAGAAAAAGAAAAAGAAAAAGAAAAAGAAAAAGAAAAAGAAAAAGAAAAAGAAAAAGAAAAAGAAAAAGAAAAAGAAAAAGAAAAAGAAAAAGAAAAAGAAAAAGAAAAAGAAAAAGAAAAAGAAAAAGAAAAAGAAAAAGAAAAAGAAAAAGAAAAAGAAAAAGAAAAAGAAAAAGAAAAAGAAAAAGAAAAAGAAAAAGAAAAAGAAAAAGAAAAAGAAAAAGAAAAAGAAAAAGAAAAAGAAAAAGAAAAAGAAAAAGAAAAAGAAAAAGAAAAAGAAAAAGAAAAAGAAAAAGAAAAAGAAAAAGAAAAAGAAAAAGAAAAAGAAAAAGAAAAAGAAAAAGAAAAAGAAAAAGAAAAAGAAAAAGAAAAAGAAAAAGAAAAAGAAAAAGAAAAAGAAAAAGAAAAAGAAAAAGAAAAAGAAAAAGAAAAAGAAAAAGAAAAAGAAAAAGAAAAAGAAAAAGAAAAAGAAAAAGAAAAAGAAAAAGAAAAAGAAAAAGAAAAAGAAAAAGAAAAAGAAAAAGAAAAAGAAAAAGAAAAAGAAAAAGAAAAAGAAAAAGAAAAAGAAAAAGAAAAAAGAAAGGCAGCAAAAAAGGGCAGCAATAAATGTAAACATGAATATCCAGAATCATAGCTGTCAGTTTGCAGTAAACATAAGTGTCAGTGTATCTCAAACCTAATTTTGAGCTGAAGTGTCCAATATTGGCTAAATCATGTGTTGTTTTACAAGGAAGATTCCCAAAATAGCTCAGATGCTTTTTTCAGAGGCATGCAAAACACTCCCAAAGGAAAGTGTTGCACAGCCCTGGAGATCCACAGAACTTGCAGATCTGCACAGGTTCAAAGAGTGGGAGCCAGGACAGAAGTAA
This sequence comes from Acanthisitta chloris, assembly GCF_000695815.1. Lineage (NCBI taxonomy): Eukaryota > Metazoa > Chordata > Aves > Passeriformes > Acanthisittidae > Acanthisitta > Acanthisitta chloris. The sequence continues at coordinate 74,766 of NW_008677398.1, forward strand.
TGAGATGAAGACAACCTCCCCCACCACAGCAGAGGCAGCCACTCATCCTGGTCTGGCTCTGTGTGTAAGCAGAGCTGCGTGACTACCACAAAAAGGAAACTTCAAGAAAAGAGAAGAAATTAAATCAGAAGAAGAAAAGTGGTTATCTCCTATGCAACTGCCTGATTCTTTTTAATATAATTGTTGCATTAAATGCCTCAGGGCCAAGGATACACTGCCAGCTTGGAAGAGAAATTGCCCTCAGAAGAACCCTAAGGACAGAAGGGCAACACATTTTGTCAAAGAAGATGAGGAAACTCTATTATTGCCTATCCCCAAGGTCATGCTCAAACTACAAAAATTGAGACTGGCTTGAAACTCACAAGATTGAATGAAAGGTTAGATTTATTACATTTACTACCTGATTCCTGGACCTGGTAGTAAGGAGGCATCTGTGTAACATTCTCAAATTTTCCTGTGACCATTAGGCTTGGACCTTGTGCCTACCTTTTTTACTTTTAACAGAAGTGGCTGAGATTGGCACTGAGTAACCTATTTCCAGAGATAAACCATAAAGTATTGCAAGGATCAATGAGATACTGACACTTGTCAGCACCAGGTATACTAAAAAGTGGCAGTAATCTGACTTTGGCTTTGCAGAAATAATAAAAAGTGCCATTTCAAAGCAAACAGGACTGGAAGCAAGCAAAGCTTCTGTCAGATTCATGTTCCCATTTCCCTATGGCTCTCTCCCTCTTCCCAGATGGCTGGATTTCTAAATGCCTGTCTTAAACTTTTCAACTGGTCACAGGATTTTTAGAGTAGTTTGAAGAATATTCTCCTTTGTCAGCAAGTTTTTCTTGCCAGGTGTCTTTTGCTGAGGATTTTTTGCAATCTAAAAGTTCTTCTGTGTCTAGAGAAGTTATCTTACAGAGAAGGATGTTTTAACATAAATGCTACCATAGACTTAGGAGTTTAGACTTAATTTCATATCCAGTAATCCAATGATAAAGACATTTCATGACACCTGGGGCTGAAGGCTGCCCTGACAGACTAAAACTTTTTTCCATCCCCATTATTTTCCAGATACAGATCAAGGTCTGTTTTCAGTGATGGTGGTCTGAGCCCAAACCAGTTTTGCTGAAGTGAAATGCACTGGTGTGTGGATGTGAAGGAAGGCATATCAACTCGCTTCACATTCATCTACTGATCCCTTATTTTAACATTTCTTTGCTTTATCCTTTTTGGGTCCTTATCAGCATGACTGTGGCCCTTGCAGAGTTTCACCTGAGCAGTAGCTCAGCACAGCAGAGCCTGGAGTGGCACTGAGCTTCACCTGCATTCCGTGCTGAGAGTGACCCTGGCTGAGCCCCCTCTGTGTGGCTGCTGTAGATGGGGTCAGCCAAAGGACAGGACAGAGACAAAAGGTTTATTAAAGTTTAAATGACCTGGTTGCTGTGAAGATATAATTTATTTGTTCTGACATCTCCACTGTCAGCAGGAGTGACAAAGTGCTCATCACTCACCTGGCTTTTGTAGGTCTGATGGAAATGGAAATCTGGAAGGGTTTAGTTGAGGCGTCCAGTCAAAAAGAGCCACCAAGTTTGATGATGATGTGGTAAATGTTGACATAACAGGCAGGGAAAGGGCAAGGATTGCCAAGAGAAAAGCTTAAAGGACACCAAGACACCTTCACTCCTGATGTCCTCAAGGTGCCCTTCTTAGGGAAACCTTTTGGCACATGGTAAGGAACTCCAAGCAAGAATCTGTTTTGGACTTGTCAGGAGAGAATGGGCTCTCCAAAAGGCAACCAGGTCCCTAATACCTGCTGAAACCTATGGCTCTGAGGATCAAAAACTGAATTCTCAGCACTAGGAGAATGACTGATTGTAACTGTGACAGTATGAAACAATTTTGTTTTCATGTCTTTTTATGCTTCCCCAGATTCTCAGTTACCCTTGTGTGACCACATTTCATCCAGTTCCTCATCAAGAGGTTTCCTGAGGTTCTCAAACACATTCATCAAGCTTTCTGAGGTAGAAATATAAAACTAAATGTCATCAGGATGCCCTTTAGGCCATGCCTCCTCTGAACTAAAATGAGCATTTGTGAAAGAAAAATTAATCTGCCTTCCCATTATAAAGCTCAGGGGCTGAAGAGGAATTGTCCTGCCTCACCCCCAGACTTTCTCTCTTCAAAGCTCTGCAAGTCAGTAAGTACCACATCACTCGTGGCTCCAAAGTTTTTGCTAGACCAAAGCAAGGACAACTAAGGACTAATAGGAGTTTCTTTGTCTCTAGCAAGAGATGCTTTTCAGACTCAGTCATGCAAAGCAGTTCACAAAAACATGTATCTTAACGTATCTTCAGTAGATGGCCATCCAAATGCAAAGACTGGGACATGTAAGGCAAAGATCTTAGTTATGGGCTGCTTTTCTCTTTTTTCTCACTAAGTGCCAGCAGTGAAACTACAGCCTTAAACTGATTGATATTTCACCATCACCTTGAGGAAAGTAAAGATTTCACCTCCAGAGTTTGAGATTTTTCTTCTCTGCTAATGTGTACAGAGAGGGTAGGGTAGGCCTCCTGGGGAACCAAAGTGAAGAAAGGTTTTCCATTTTAAAAAAAGCTACTTCAGTTTATAAAGCTAATTTAATCTCCTGTTTGATACCCTGACCATGGAAAGGACAAAGCTGTGACTACTGTCTGTTTGATATTGATAGTTTAGAGCTGAAATGTCTTTTATTAGAAGTAAGAAGGCAAGGATTTTTATAGTGACAACAAGGCACATACTAGTTATTTGGGATGTCTTACAGGTAGATAAGACAAATAGGGTAATCTTGGATCTTGACACTTATAATTTGGTATTGTAAGAGTTAAAGACTTTAATTCTTATTCTGTTCTAATAAATAATTAATATTTTGTATCGTATCACAGTTACTGTAAGAGCATTGTAGGTGATCTTTTATTTCTCTTCATTAAGACACTGGACATATTTGACTGTAACTTATTGAGATCAATAAATGCTTAATGTGTTAACTTCTCAGTCTAATTTTATGTGACACCTTGCTGAGCCAGCAAAAGGAATGGAGGACAGATTAGGATGTGCAGTGATATCTGAGGGGTATTTATATACAATAGCTATGGATTTGTGGCATGTTTGCCAGGGTTGTTAAACTATTTTCACATTGCTAAGTCCTCTAACTACCTATCCATAAAATGAAGAAAGGGTCATTTTGCAGTTCAGATGCAGAACTTGATTTCAATAGATTGAAATTTAGTTCCTATCCATGCTATAGATTTTAACTCTGACCTTGGGCAAATCATTTATTCTTCCTGCCTCTCACTTCTCTGTATGCTGAAGTAGGGATAATAACTTCTTAAAGGTGAGAATGAATATGTCGCTGTTCGTGTGGCACTTACACCGTTATTCAGCTCAGGGTCCTATCTCTGCCTTGTGCAAAGATGGAGTTGATCAAATTGTATTTTGCCCATAGTTTGTTTTAAAGCAAATTCCTTGTTCTTTTAATTTTTAGACACAGTCATAGATGGTGATTGGGCTGAGACTATTCCCAAAATGGTCAATCTGTACCCTGACAGATTTGTAGAGCTTTGTTCATCCTGGCTTTGGTGCAGTCTCTTCTCCTTTCCCAAACATTAAGCCAGATTCTACCTTATTTCAGAAGCTGAAGGCTTTCTGTGTAGCCAGCACTGCCAAATAGCTAGTAGTAGAACTTCATTTCATCAGTGTAACAAGGCACAGTTGGGAGGAAAAGAAGACCCAGGATAAAGAATTTGTTGTTTTTTTCTTCAATGTAAATTATACATTGATAATGATTTACATAATTTGTCCTCATTTACAGCATGCCAGGGGGCATGAGTATCTGCTTATCTGCACAGCAGTTGGTCAAAGTAGTCAGCAAACGCAGAACTCAGTTATGTTTTGTTAACAATGAAGATTTGATCATCTTCCAGAACACTCCAGAAACCCAAAACTTTGCTGTTGAAGAGGTTATCAAAAAGCCTTTGTATAACTATGGTGTGTTGCATGTAATCACTATGATGCATTTGGTGCTGTGGTTCGTTACTGTTTAAAGCTGTTGTGGGCTCGTCTGTCTCCCTTTTACACAAAGTCATCTTCATGACCTTATGCATCTGGCACAAGACTTGTTTAGTGTCACTATGTCACAGGGCATGGAAGAGACCTAGGAAGGTCATACCTGTGCCCTTCTCTCCTTTTTTTTATCCATACTTGATAAATAGCTCCTACATATTGTTTCTTTTTTCCTTCTCCAATGGACATGTTCCAAAAGACATTTGGGTATAATCAGCAGAAATTCTCCATGGTGCCAGGGTCACAAACCACCACCATACGATAACTGCATGGTACAAGGCCCTGCAAAACCCTAGATTTGCCATATGCCATTGCCTATCAGTGATCATTAGATGCAGTGATAAACCCAATAATATTAAGTGGTCTGCATTTAAAATCCCAGAAAGCATCCAAGGCAGCAGGAAACATGCTGCTCTGATCCTGTGAACAAAGTAATTGCTGTCTCCTCTCCCTCACAAATGCCAAGCCACTCTGGTTACTCTTCCTCATACCTGAGGCACTAGCAATTAAAATCTGTGCACTCTGAACTGAAGAGAAGCTGCCTTTCTCTTAATGCCAGAAGGGGAAAAAAAAGCCCCAGAAAAAGCAAAAGTCATACTGAATCCATCAGCCTGCCTTTGAATACAAGTACACAGAAAATTCCCAATAGACACGGGATCAGCGCAGAGAGCAGCAGCGGAATTACTGAATATAGCTGGCGAACTATAAAAAAAGAAAAATTGGAGCCAGTTCTGTCTGTGTTATCTCAGATGAAACCATCTTTTGTATTGGAGAAACAAACTATCTTAAAATGAAAACAAAGATAAAAAAGATATATTGGGCAAGAAATGGGCACCATTCTTTTAGGCCATGTCAAGCATACTTCATCCTGAAATGGGAACCATAGTTGATCATTTTTTGTTACTGGCAGCTCAAGTTTTTAAATCAGGATCAAAATCCCATTTTGTTGGATTCATAAAGGGAAACAGAGAGCTTAGAGCTGTCCTGAGGCACTTCTGTGGTCTAGAGTGGCTCAGGGGAAGTCTTTAAGAGTGCCCTTAAAATTAAATGGAAAACTATTTATGCAGAGAGGGTTTTTAAAATCGAAGGGGACAAAGGGCTTGTTGAAACTGTTGATTTACAGAATGCTGCATAAAAGAAATGGTTGTGAAAACCAAATATGATCTAACAAGAACAGTTTACCAAGGGTGAACTAGATGTTTGGTCAGCTCCAGCCTGTGCCAAGACTCTGAGAGAGGCAATCCCTACATCCTTTTCTTGTTTCAAAAGCAATAAAAGGAGAGCTAAAGAGAGTCTCCATCCTTTATTGGATCTGGAGGGGAAACATCGTGAAAAAGGATGAGGAAAATGTTATTTAATGCCTTCTTTGTTTCAGTCTTTAATAGTAAGACCAGTTGTTCTCCAGGTATGAGTCCCCTAAGCTGGAAAATTGAGAATGGAATGAAGCCCCCATAAACCAAGGGGAAATAGTCAGTGACCTGCTGCACCACTTAGACACACACAGGTCCACGGGGCTGGATGGGATTCACCTAAGGGTACTGAGGCCGCTGGCAGAAGAGCTCGCCAAGCCACTCTCCATCATTTATCATCAGTTCTGGTTAACCAGGGAGGTTCCAGTTGACTGATAGTTCGCAAATATGACACCCGTTTACAAGATGGCCAGGAGGATCTGGGGAAGTACAGGTAGCCTGACCTCAGTGCTGAGGATGGTCATGGAGCAAATAGTCTTGAGTGCCATCACATAGCATGCACAGGACAACTGGGGGATCAGCATGGGTTTAGGAAAGGCAGGTACTGTTTGTCCAACCTGATCTACTTCTATCAAAAGGTGACCCTCCTAGTGGAGGAGGGAAAGGCATTCTCCTGGAGAAACTGTCTGCTCATGGCTTTAACAGGTACACTCTTCCCTGGATTAAAAAAACAGCTGGATGGACAGGCCCAGGTTGTGGTAGTGAATGGAGTTAAATACAGCCTGGCGATGGTGTTTCTCAGTGCTCATTACTGGGACTAGCTCTGTTTAATATCTTTATCAGTGATCTGGACAAGGGGATCAAGGGCACCCTCCACAAGTTCAAAGACAACACCAAGCTGGGTGGGAGTATTGATCTACCAGAGGGCTAGGCAGGTCCTACAGAGGGATTTGGACAGGCTGGATCGATGGGCTAAGGCCAGTGGTATGAGGTTCAATAAGGTGAAGTGTCAAGTCGTACACAACAACCCCATGCAGTGCTACAGGCTTGAGGCAGAGTGGCTGGAAAGCTGCCCAGTGGAAAAGGACCTGGGAGTGCTGGTTGACAGCAGCTGAACATGAGCCAGCATGTGCCTAGGTGGCCAAGAAGTCTCATGGCATTCCT
>NW_008677398.1:81448-87107 GCF_000695815.1 Acanthisitta chloris
TGGCTTGTATCAGAAATAGTGTGGCCAGCAGGACCAAGGCAGTGATTGTCTCCCTGTACTTGGCACTGGTGAGGCTGCACCTTGAATCCTGTGTTCAGTTTTGGGTTCCTCACTGTAAGAAAGACACTGGGGTGCTGGAGCATGTCCAGAGAAGGGCAAAAAAACTGGCAAAGGATCTGGAGCACAAGTCTTAAGAGAAGCAGCTGAGAGAGCTGTGGTTGTTTAGCCTGGAGAAAAAGAGGCTGAAGGGAGACCTTATCTCCCTTTACAACTATCTGGAAGGTACTTCTCCCAAGTAACAAGCAATAGGACAAGAGGAAACAGCCTCAAGTTGCACTAGGAGAGGTTTAGATTGTATGTTAGGAAAACTTTCTTCACAGAAAGGGTAATCAAGTATTGAAACAGGCTGCCCAGTGGTTGAGTCACCATCCCTAGAGGTATTTAAAAGACATGTAGATGTGGCGTTTAGGGACATGGTTTAGTAGTGGACTTGGCCATGCTGGGTAAACAGCTGGACTCAAGAATGTTAAAGGTCTTTTCCAACTGATTCTAGGATTCCAAAGCTGTAAACACATAGCAGTGACCTTGCTACTTGCATGTAAACTGCATGTTGACAAAATTGCTAATGGTATTAGTGAGAAAAGTCAAAACAGCATCTTCTGAACAAGTACCCTTCAAAATCAGCCTTTGCCCTGCAAAACCAGACAGAGCATGCATGCTGTATCAGGCCCCCTCTAGTCTTTTCAGTAAAATTGTGACTGGAAAAGACTCTACCCTCATCTGTGAAGAGTTTTCTTCAGTTAAGCTTGGAAGAATAAAGATAATGAAGCACTTGTGTGTGTTGTGTCCCCTGAGGGAGATGGGCTGATGCGCATAAGAGGATTAGAGAAACCATTTCAGTGAATTGATGTGGGCTACATTCGTCTTTATACTAAACTTTATATTAAGGTCCTAATTTCAGCCTCCAATGAGAATTCATGGGTAAGATTGGTGCTTCTTGAACGTCTGTACTCCAGACTGACAAATACTCATCTTAACCTGCTAGGATTTAAGTGCTAGAATAGACATGTCCTGATATAAGACTAAAGAAAGTTTTGATACAAAGTTCCCGCTGAGATTTCATTATTCTTTCGTGACTGATTCCTTTGGTCAGTCTTGTTTGTGATTACGATTTCAGATTCCCCAGTACAAGAAAGGGATTTACAGACTGGAGGAAGTCAATGGACAGGCCACCAAGATGGTCAGGGGCTCAAACAAATGACTATGAAAAGAGGTGGAGGGTTGGTTTTGTCCAGTCTGGAGAAAGGGTGGCTCAGGGAGATCTTACTGCTATCTCAAACTGCCTGATGGGAGGGTACAGAGAAGACAGAGACAGATTCTTCTCTGAGGTGTATATAGAGACAGGATAAGAGGGGAACGGTCCCAATATGAAATTTGGGAAATTCTTCTTTGATGTAAAGAAAACTTTGATCATGACAGTGATTAAATATTGGAATAAGTTGCCTGGAGAGGTGTGGAATATTCACCCTTGAAGACATCTAAAACTCAACCGGAGTTAAGCAGCCTACTCTAATTAGGCCTGGATTTAGCCATATGTTGGACTAAGTGACCTCCACAAGTCCCTTTGGCTTAGATGATTCTGAGTCGGGTCAACAAGATGCTTTCATTGGCTGATTCAATGGCTTATGGTTTCTACATTTTGAGTACTGTCTTTCCGAAGTGTCAGCAGAGTGGAAATCAGAGGGGGAAGTAGTAAGCCTTGCTCCCAGCTTCTGCTACAGTAGGTACCTGCATGACCTAATTGTATCTTCATAGTCCCAAGCAACATCTGGAACACATTCAGGCAGAAGGAAGAAACTAAATGACAGCACCACTGGTGTTAGCTAAATTCAGCTTTATTTTGGGGCAATGCGCCTTAAGGGTTTTGAATGACAGCACCACTGGTGTTAACTAAATTCAGCTTTGTTTTGGGGCAATGCGCCTTAAGGGTTTTTGTTCAAACGGAAGAATAAGGTCTTTGAGGGTTTTGTAAAATGCTGTGTGTTTCAGCTGCAGCTGCTAGTTCAGACCCTTAGAAGGAGCAGAGAAACTGATTAAGACCATTTGCAACTATAATAAAATTTTTAAAATGAAACACTATGCTATGACCAAGTCGACTTCTTCTGAAGTCTGGGGAAAATATGTAAAGTGAGGTAAGTGGGAGTAGATAAGGCCTGAGAGCATTTCACCTGGGTTTTCACTTAAGAACTGAGCATTACTCTGTTTTTCAGGTTAATCTTGATGCTTCATCTCATACCACACTAGCTTGAAGCTCAAGGAAGTATTTATACAGCAGAATAATTCACAGTACTCTTTCTCCTCCTTTATGAACCTACTTCTTATTTTATTCCTTTCCTCCACACTCTCCATACACATTTGCCAGCCCAAATTGTGCTTGTTACATAAGCTGTCAAGTTATCTGTATAATGTTGTGTTAGGGATTTAGCTAGAAAAACAAATTCCCTTGGTGTGCAAGTAAGATTAGAACAGCATGTGTATGTGATGGATTTGTGAACTGAAAACTCATTCAATTTTAGTTTGATTATGAAGGCAAGGTTAAAAGTGAACTATATTAGCAGAAGTATAGGCATGACTCTTCAAAAACCCATGAACTTTAAAGTCTCTGCAAACCTGAGTTTGATGCAGCAACATCCCATTAAAATTGGCATGTCCTTCCTCTCTAGCTTCTATTTCTTCCCTTAAGCAACCAAAATTGCTAAATACTTCAGTAATCAGCTTTGCTAGCCCTGCTTAACTTTTCTCAAAGCCAAATCTTCTGGATGCCCTCACAAGAAGAGTTTATGTGCACTTTTTGGAAGACTTGAGAGAACAAGACAAAAATCCCTTGCTGATGTCACAACTTGATGTCAGTGATACCATTGCCACAGAGACACATTGAAACTTTCCCAGGAGTCCCCCAGGCTCTGCTATCTAGTCTGGAAATGGCAAAAACACAGGCTGCTGCAAGAGACTATGCAGTAGCAGTGAGTCTGAAGCTCACCGAAAATGCTCTCAAGCCCCTGTCTTCTCTCTCTGCCTTTAGAGAAGTCAGGAAACATAAGCCAGGAAGGACAGGGTTAATGTCACGTGTCCTCCATGAGATTTGTGACCCACAGCCATCCCTGGACCAAAGGCATCCTGAGCATTGAGAGGCCACTAGGGTCAACTGTGAATGGGGTGAAACACACTTCCCATTCAAATGTCAGGTCTATAAAGGAGAGCAGTATAATTGAGGTCACCACACCATATCTCATGGTGTTTTCAGGTACAGAAACAAGTCAGTTGGGGTGGTGTCTGAAAGCCCAAATTCCCCACAAGTATGCTGATGAACTGACTAAACTTAGAGGCAAGTCTGAATTTGATTTCATTGTAAAAAGAGGTAGGTTTGGATAGTTGTTTTAAATAGACCATTTCACATAGCCAGAATCAATGAATCCAGTCTGCTGGCTGTGACTACTTAAGTGACCTTCTGCAGGTATTTACCTCTAAATAGCAGTATGCATTTCTCTTAGAGAGCAGCATGACCACTGTCATGGACTTCAAACCTCTTTTACATATTCCAATACAACAAAAGTCATGTCATGGTTTAACCCCAGCCATCAACCAAGCCCCACACGGCTGCTCACTCACTCCCCACCCCCCCAGGATGGGGAAGAGAATCGAAGTGTAAAAGCTAGAAAACTTGTGGGTTGAGATAAAGTCAGTTTAATAGGAAAAGCAAAAGATGCACACACAAGCAAATCAAAACAAGAAATTCATTCACTGCTTCCCATGGACAGGAAGTGTTCAGCCATGTCCAGGAGAGCAGGGCCCAATCACATGTAATGGTTACCTGGGAAGACAAATGCCATCACTTCAAATCTCTCCCCACTTCCTCCTTCTTCTCCCTAGTTTATATACTGAGCATGATGACATATGGTATGGAATATCCCTTTGGTCAGTTTGGGTCACCTGTCCCAGCTGTGTCTCCTCCCAGTCTCCCATGCACCCCCAGCTTCCTTGCCAGCGTGGCAGTACAACAAGTAAAACAGGCCTTGACTCTGTGTAAGCTCTGCTCAGCAATAACAAAAACATCTCTGAATTATCAACCCTGTTCAGCACAAATCCAAAACACAGCCCCCTACTAGCCACTGTGAAGAAAGTTAACTCTACCCCAGCCCAAACCAGCACAAGTGAGTAAATAAATCAGTGCTTATGACTGATGGTGGCCTATTGCCTTTCCTGTGTGTGTTCTTGTCAGTGACCAACAGAATGATGGGGAAAATATTAGCAAACAAACCAAGTCCTGAAGACTTCTCCCTGCAAATCTTCTCCTCCACGTTTCTGTGGCAACTAGACTGCATTGTGCTCTTTGGCTCTTGGAATAAAAGCCTTTTAACCTAAAAGGCTTTGCACTTTCAACAACACCAGTCAGAGGAGTCAGCAAAGTTGACAAGACAACAGTTAGATCTAACTATTTTTATTTCCTCCTGGTGATGCAAGGAATTGTTTGTAAACAGGAATTGAAAATTGGCAGCCCAAAAACTTCTGCCCAATATGCTAACTGCTTTGTCTCGTTATCTGTATTCTGTGATGGCAGAGTTTTCAATCTCCCCTACTTGTCAGAAGTTTTGGCCATGTGCAGAGAGGGAAAGACATAATGCATATTTCACTGTGGATTTACTGTTATTTCATGTCACAAAGTGCTGTGTTTTGAAATATAGCCTATTGGTCCTGGATTGAAGGCAGATTCACAAACCTTTGTCCTACAGATTGTGCCTAGGTAAAGCAGCTTTGTTAAACAGGTTTTTTTTAGTAGAGAACAAATAATGGTTGACTACTACAGCTGATCTACCTATTTGGGTAAGTGCTAAGCATCAAGGGAGCAAAGCCTGCACTGAAACAATAGCCTGTCCTCTGGTATCAGTGGGTGCAAGTGACGGAAGTTCCTTCAAATTCTGTTACACGCCTGGGAGATGCTAAATGCAAGAGAAAGCTCTGCCTGACATCTCAAGTACTGCCAATTGCAAGGCAGGCAAAACAGATTTTCCAGGTCGTGTCTGACTGAACACTAACAGGTAGCTTAACATGTAACTTGAAGCTTCAGTATCATCACAAACAAAACTACGAATACATCACTTGGAGCAACCAAAGGCCTGGAACCCAATGATCCTCATCAGTATGTTTTCTCCTCATTACTAGCAAACCCCAGAGCTAGTTCCTGCTATGAACTGGTCAAAGTTTAAGAAATGTAGAAATCTCAACAGCTATTCAAGATGTTAGTGTATAAATCCTAATACATGGGTCATGATATTTTCAGTCTCTTTTGGTCAGCCTTGTATTCCAGTAAGAGTATGAGAATCTGAGGACTTATGAGCAGAGCCTTTTGACAGCGCACAAGGGTTGTTGAATACCCGTGTTTCTGAGTAGTATGACAGAATTCAGGGACACAGGCTCTTTTTTTTTAAGAAATATGTGCAATATTAGGTTGGGTTTTCTTAGTTTATCAGAGGGTTTCTAAACCCCAGAGGATTAAAGGCAGAGGTGTTGCTGGAATACAGCAGATTTTTTTTCCTTATAATTTGTTTTAATATAACAAAGCAAAGTCACAATTTAAGCTAAAACTGCAAGTAAAAAATCT